>NW_016807677.1:4652615-4667350 GCF_001698545.2 Rhinopithecus bieti
CATGTCTGCCTTTTCCCCTTCACTTGTGCCTTCTTCTCTGCTTTAGAAAAAAAAATAATTTCAAAATCAAGAAAACAAACAAACAAACACCCACAGCCTGGCCAACATGATAAAACCCCGTCTCCACTAAAAATATAAAAATTAGCCGGATGTGGTGGCGCATGCCTGTAGTCCCAGCTACTCATGAGGCTAAGGTATGAGAATCACTCGAACTGGGAGGCAGAGATTGCAGTGAGCCAAAATCACGCCACTGCACTCCAGCCTGGGTGACAGAGCAAGACCCTGTCTCAAAAAAAAAAAAAAAAACACCAACCACCCTGAGACTTTAAATCTTCCAGCAAAATCTTCCAGCTCTCTTCAGCCTCAGTTTACTCCAGGGATAGTAATAGCCATAATAATAGCCATAGGGCTGCTGTGAGAGTTAAATACAACATAATAATAACATAAACAATAAACCTAGCTGAGTACCTGGCAAGCATGCCATAGAAGATAATGCTATTAACATCATTTTCAAAAAACTTCAAGTCCCATCTCCTCTACTAGATCTTCCCAGTAATTTAATCAGCACTTATCGAACATATAACGTGTACCAGGCCCTAACTTAGGTCCTGGGGATGGAAAGATGAGTAAGGCTCTGTCCCCTTACTATGGGGGTCCAGACACGAGACTAAATACTGTGTCCTCGTTAACATATTCCTTCTCTAAATTCCTCTCCACGCACCACCCAGGCTGGCATCTGATTACACAGTGACCTTTTGCTGGTCTCTGGCTGATTTATATATGCCTATTATATATGTCTATATATAGTGTCTCCCCGGCAGATTTATGTCAGAATAGTAGGAAAGACAAAACAAAACACAAGCGTCAGCATCAGGAAGATGGGGGTTCCAGGCCAGCTCTACAGCTTAAAGAGGCAGAGCAGCAAGTAGTTCAAGTGTGAACTCTGCAGTCATTCATGATGGATCAAATCCCACTCCACCACTACTACTGCTGTGTGACCTCAGGTAAGTTACCTAACTCCTCTGTGCCTGCTTCATCTAAAACCAGGATAACAACAATCCCTATCTCACTGGGATTTTATGTGGATTCAAAAAGACAACGTGTTAACATGTTTAATACTACTTAGCTTAAAGCAAATTATACCCCAGAGAAGGCTACCTATGTCTAGCCCCGGTGTTTCTCATCTGGACACAAGAATGTTCATCTTGGAAAGTTAATACGAGGACCAAATAAAATGGTCTGAGGTAAGCACTGGCACAGTGTGTGGCACCCAGTGACTTCAGTGAGAATCCAATTACTGCTGAGGTCTCCTCTCACGAGCAAGAAGCAGATCTTGCTTCACACCTTCTTCGCAGTGGTGTCCCATCAGTCCAAATTAGCATTCGCTAATTTAATTTGAATGGGAATTGGAGGGAATGGAAAAGAATGAGGATTTCTAAAGCTATTCTTTAGAAGACAATTCTTTGTATTGCATTTTTTAAATGAGGAGGTGATGGGATGGGGAAGACAAACAACAGGATACAGGACACGTGAATTTCATGCGAGTCTTACAAATACCTATCTCTTGGCAAATGATTTTTCTGCCCGGTGTCCACCTTGGATCAATGAGTTGAAAGCGATGGCAAAGCATTTCATCAAGGCCTCACGTCACCGAAAGCCTGGGTGAGAGTTAAGAGGGTCAATGTTTCCCTGCAGCAGCCAGGCCATGGCGGAGCAGCACAATAGACTGAAGTGTCCTGGCCAGTCACAGCTCTGGGGAGCCCCCTGTGGGCACACAGCGGGTCGGGGGGAAGCGGGAACAGACAGACAAGCTTCCATGAGTGGGCCACTCCTGAGCCACAGGAGGAAGAAACAAAGTTGACTGTTTAGAAGAACATCCAGACCATCCAGTGATGAAGGGAGGGGTGCTGGCATTTTCTACCAAGCAGAAAACACAGAGCCTTCCTTTGCAGATTTTTAGAAAAGGGATCCACAGCAATTCCTCTGGCACATGTGAGCACGGACTGCCCGCTCTGAGGCAGGCGATGGGGAATGGGGGGATAAGCCAGGTGGTCCCTCAGGGACCCTTCCAGCCCAAGGAATCTAAGAGTTGTTCCCAAGTCTCGAACATCCCGGACTGAACGACAATAATGGTATCATTACGTTCATCTTCACTTGGCATCCGAAGCAGTTCAGGAAGCAACCTGGCAGGCTCAAAGGAGCACTAGGAAATATAGAGAATCAGAGCCCAGTGCCTGACTCCGCAACCATGTAGCTGTGTGACTCTATAGCAAAGTCTTTTCACCTGTCAAGGCCCGGTTTCTTCATCTATAACAGGAGAAAACTGGAGCAGAGAATCCCCAAGTCCCTTTCTAAATTTGTATGGCTATGTTAAAGGAGACGAATGCTCTTCCCTTCCTGCTTTCCCAAGCAGGGTCCACATCAGACAGGAGTGGACAAGAACTCCAGGAAACTTTGGAAATGCCTGGGGAGGGGAGAGACACAACAAAGCCCCTTACTTACTTTCTTTCTTTCTTTCAAAGTCACTCCCAGCTTCTTTGGGACACAAAAGTATCTGTTAAGGTAAGTTAAACCTTCTCAAGATGAATTTTCCTGCTACTTTTAATTAAAAGTTCTTTAGAATTTAAAGAACACTATTCAGAAAAGGATGAAAAAAAAAATTCATTGACACTCCCCCCTCCCCCTCTCCCCTTTCCCAAGGAAAAGAAAAAGCTGTTTTGTGCACAGCTCGCCCGGTCCACACTGTACAAAAGGAGGTGGGCTGGCGGCAAGACACATGAGATGACCCTTTGACCCCGGACCGCTGACAAGTCCTCAATGGCATAAATACCAGATAATCAATCACATGCCAGGAGGGCGAGTCCCCCTGCCCTCGCCCCAGCATTGGGGTTTATGAGAGATACACTGTAAATAGACACTGGCTTCTTAAAAGAGGCCCCCCTCAGCATTCCAGGGGCCAGCCATAATCCCGAACCGGGCCTGGCCAGATCCTTGACCATCTCGTTTTACAGCTTTCATCGCGAGCTTATAAAGCGCTCTGCCCTCCCAATCCCCTGCTGCAAGCTGGCCTTCTTGGTCTGAAATGAAGTCAAACTCCCCACTGTGAACGCAAATGGGGACTCTGGAAATCACTGCAAAGAAGGTGAGGGCAGAGGACAAGCAGGAAATGGGGCAGGTTGCCAGTAACAGCCCAATGCGGGGGAGAGGGGAAGGGAGCCAACCAGGACCTGGGGAAGTGACGAAGAATCAATAAGAATGATACTGATGACAGTGGTAACAACTGTGCTAACAGTAGTTAGTACTGGCTCAACACTTAGTAAGCACCAAACTCCACAGTAAGCGCTTCATGTGCATCGTGTTATCTATCCTCAAAAATAACTCTAGGAGGTGAGCACTATTACTGCTATGTCCATTTTACAGATAAGGAAGCTAGGTGGAGGGCTCAGAGTTCAAATAATTTGTCCAAGGCCACAATGACAATTAATGACAGGGAGGATGAGATTTAAACTCACGGAAATGGCTCAGGTCTAGATATACCTCCACCCCACACCACGAAGTCTATAGATTTCTGCCCAGAAGGAGAAGAAGGCAGAAATCAATCTGCACTTTTAGGTCACTCACATGGCTCATGCCTGTAATTCCAGCACTTTGGGAGGCCAAGGAGGGTGGATCAACTGAGGTCAAGAGTTTGAGACCAGCCTGGCCAAAATGGTGAAACCCCTGTCTCTACTAAAAATACAAAAACTAGCTGGGTGTGGTGGCGCACATCGGTAATCCCAGCTACTGGGGAGGTTTACGCAGAAGAATCACTCGAACCCAGGAGGTGGAGGTTGCAGGGAGCTGAGCTCACTCCACTGCACTTCTGCCTAGGCAACAGAGTGAGACTCCATCTTAAAAAAAAAATACATATATATATATATATCTCAACATATCATCTGAATAGTCAAATCTCCAAGATAGCCAGAAACTAGGCTAGTTTTACAGGAGAAAGAGTTTTTACATCCAACCCACAAATTCTGAACCCCACTGTGGTACAAGATTCTCATCTCTGTCCTTTAACCCACCTTAGACCCCAGGAGCCCTGGCAGTGAACGCCGTGTCCGGAATGTCTCTAAGGCAATGATGGCCTTCCAAAATTTTGCTCTTGCTCTGAAGCAGTTTACCAAGATTCTAAACTAGCCCTGGCAAACAGGGAAGTGGCACGAGGAGAAGAAGACAGGCGCTCTTGGTAACTAATTTTGATATGCTTTTGTTTCAGGGTCAAAGGTTAAATATGGCCACACTAATCCACTGCTTCCAAAATTAAAGCACAAGGGAGATTTTTCTGTAGCTTAGCAAGAGGGCTTTTTCTCATTGCTGGGGAAATGGTACTGATCCCGCCCATTGAAGGGGGATGCTCGGCTGTTCAAGACAGAGATTTATGCTAATTTGGACAGAACATCCCAGCTCCTGGCTGCAGCGTTAAAGTTATTTATTATTAAGACCAAAGTGAAAGAAATGCAAAGTGATTCTTAAAAATTTTAATAGTCCCTTTGTCCCACCCCACCGGCTTTTGAATAATGATTCCTGAAATGTCCTACAAAGGAGAGAAGAGAGTAAATGCTTGGGAACCTGATACTCACAAACTGTACACACACACACACACACACACACACACACACACACACACCAGCTTTGGCTGTAAGAGAAACCATTAATGATCAACCCGCACATTTGCAGTGTTTCACAGAGTGCAAAGTACGCCTCCTTCATCTGCTCTTCTCAGCAGGCTCACTGGGCAAGTGGCTTTTTGACTCTTCTACCAATGAGGAAACCAAGCTTCTAAAAGGACAAGCAATTTGCCCGAAGTCTTGCTCCTAATAAGTAGCAGCACCAGGGCTAGAAATTTCTTTGTTCCTGTGGCTGCATTCCTGAGACTGTAGCAGGCATACAGATATCCTTCATGAAGAAATACGGGGTCCCCTCAACAAACATGAGACCCACAGCAGGATGCCAGAAAGAACTCTGGTCAGAAATGCCTCTCCCGAACCCATTTTCCTGAAGCTTATCCCTGGGCTATGGTGTACTCCTGAAGTGGCAGGTGAGAGAGGGGTGAACACGCCTGGGGGCCTGAAATGGAAGATTCTCTCTCCTTGCCGCCTGCTCTGACCAACAGCTAAGTTTTCTCTTCCTTAACGCTGGCTGGGGGAATAGGCACCACCCTAAGGCAGAGGAGAGCTCCCCAGGGAGGCAGTTGCCTTGCAAGAAATGATTGTCCAAGTGTCAACAACCTGCTGCTTCCCAGAGCCTCAGGGTCAGAGGCCAGGAGGGAGCACAATGGCTTTCTGGAGCTGAAGGGTCCGGGGAGAGGGGCCTCTGGGGATCTCTGGAATGTGAAGGCTCTGAATCCAGGCACCGGGGTCTCCTGTTTTTGCCCTTTTATATCCTTCCTCCCTCCTCAAATCCCAGACAACACTAACCTGAAAAACAGTAGATCAAGAAAGGAAGGGGATTAGTAACAGCCTACATACACATGCATACACAAAAAAGTTTATTTCACAAGAAATGGCCAGCAAATCCTTCTCCGGCACACAAAGTAAGTGTACCCCAAAGCAGCTTTGAGTGTCTCCTCCTCCTGCTTCCAAACCTTCCCTGCCCACTCACCCCACCAGAGTTGGGTTATTCACCTTTTCTGCACCCATCATGCAAGCCACAAAGAGATCTCCTTTGTCTCTGCCCTCTTCTTGTCTGCTGGCTCCTGAGGGCAAGTCATCTTCGGATGCAGGCACCTGCACAAGTGGCTGCTTGTCAAATCTCACTGAATGAATGAGATTTGCAACAGAATTATACAGTTTGGGGAATCTCTTCCTTCTGAAACTTTCTACACTCTAGAGGTTATGGATCTGGAATGGTTTGCCTGTGGAATCTGTCTCATTGACCCATTTGGATGACACTGAATCAAAAACCTTGAGATAATCTCTCTTCCTAACTTCTGCCCACCACCTAACACTGAATACTTAATTACTGAATACTTAATCACTGAATGGACCAGTGTTTCCCTCATTATTTTCTCTATCATTCAAAACAATAGTGATTAACTTGCTTTTGTACCGCATTGGAGGCCGTGGTGTGTACAGGGAGAGAGCCAGGCAGGTGCAAGATAAAAGAAGCCAAGGGAAGAAAAGGGCCCAGAAAAGCTGGGATGGGAGGCTGTGCAGAGGGCACAGACTGGGGTGTATTGGCATTGCAGGGCACCCTGAAGCCAGAGCCCATGACAGGAAACCCCAGCAACAGGAAACATCACAATGGCATCACCTTACATCTGAATCGTGCTTTACTGCTTGCAAAGACCCTACCCCATTCTAAGACCAGTTTGGTCCTCACATCCCTTTTTGAGGTATGAAGGGCAGGTATGGTGTCCTAATTTTTCAGACAAGGAATCTGAGACTTGCAAAGGTTGAGTGACTCATCCAAGGTCCTTCAGCTGACAAGTGAAGAGCAAAATCTGAAGCCAGACAAAAACAGATTCTTCATTCCTGCTTCTAATCGGGAAGCTCCCTTTTGTTTTTGATAAATCATGCAATAAACATTTATTGAATGACTATTTGAACTAACACAGTAGAAAGGCCCAAGGCCCCAAGGTGGTTCAATCTTCACCCTAACTCATGGAGTGGCAAGATAGCTAAGGGCAAGTGGTGTACATCTATGGTGCCGGAGACCAGAAGGGGGTCAGCTGTGAAAAGGGTGTCATAGAGAAGACAAATGAGCTGAGAAGACTCTATTAACACCAGGCAGGCAAGGCTAGGCACGGTGGCTCATGCCTCTAATCCCAACACTTTGAGAGGCCGAAGTGGGCAGATCACCTAAGGTCAGGAGTTCAGGACAAGCCTGGCCAACGTAGTGAAACCCCGTCTCTAATAAAAAATACAAAAATTAGCTGGGCATGGTGGCGCACGCCTGTAATCCCAGTACTTTGGGAGGCCAAGGCAGGAGGATCACCTGAGGTCAGGAGTTCGAGACCAGCCTGGTCAACATAGTGAAACACTGTCTCTACTAAAAATACAAAAATCAGCCCGGTGTGGTGGCACATGCCTGTAATCCCAGCTTCTCAGGAGGCTGAGGCAGGAGAATCGCTTGAACCCAGGAGACAGAGGTTGCAGTGAGCTGAGATCTTGCCACTGCACTCCAGCCTGGGTGACAAAGCGAAACTCTGCAATATATGTGTGTGTGTGTGTGTGTGTGTGTGTGTGTATATACACATATATGTATATATATGTGCATATATGTGTGTGTGTATATATATATACGCATATATATACACACATATATATCAGGCAGACAAGACACATGAGAGTGGGGGGGTTAGTGGAAGATGCATGGAGGAGAAAAACAGCCAGGAGAGTCTGGGAAATTCTCAGTGGCTCAGTACACGCATCATAGGGGTGGCAAAAGATGAGGCCTGTGACTCTGATTGTGAGGGACCTTCTAGGCCATGCAGTAGAGTCTAATATTATCTGCAAATTCTAAACCCTGGTTATACATAGGAATCTCCTGGGGAGCTTGAAAATACATCCATATCTGAGCCCCATGTGGGAGATTCTGATTCATCCGGGTTGAGGTGGGAGACTTTGCTTGCTATTAATACATTTTTTTCATAAAGTTCCTCTAAATGATTTCACTGTGTAGCTAGGGTAAGACAAGGATCCTTTGAAGGATAGGAGAGAGAGATGCAAGAGTAGGTATGGGTGTTAAGATGCCAGACCCATCCTTACCTAGGATGTAACACGTGAGGTCAAGCACCAAAACCCTGGGCTGCAGCCATCAACTCTGCATCCACCCTCCATTGCCACCTTTGTCTTATAGGAATGAGGCAGTCATTCAAAGACAACAGGGCATGCCACCATCCTGGGGTCTTCTGCGATAAAACTCTCACTAGGGTCCTCTGCCGGTGTCCCTTGCCTTCAGACCAACAAGCTGCAGCTGTCAAACCAAGGGCTCCTGAGAGATCAGGCAGAGAAGTAACATGGGGGAAATAGGTGTCTGGCCACAGCAGACTGGATTTGGGGCAGACAAAGGGATGGGGAACCTAAAAACATCACTCCTCAATTTTCAGTGCAGGTATATCACATCCAATTGCCTTGTTTTATTACTTATCTTTTTAGATATGTATGTTTTCCTCCCTAGCAATAGTTAGCTTTCTGAAAGCAGGGCTGAGCCCTGATTTTTCTATTTTGTAAACATGTACAGAGTGCTCAGAACAGCACAGCTAGTAGGCAAAGTGAGGTTGGAGGAACTCCAGGCCATCAGCATCAGGCTTGCTATTGGGGCTCCTCAGGCCCATGTAGAGCCCTAGGGCAGACCCTGACTCACAGATGGCCAAGGAGGGCTGCCTGGGGGCAGAATCTCCTACTCTGGAGATTTCCAGGAAAGGGAAAGAGGAGCTTTTCTGGAGATGGCACAGAGTTGTGGGTAGAGGGAGTGGTCTAAGACCAGGGATTCCTGGGTTCTGGCCTACAGTGCGTCTCTCTAGCCTGCTGTGTGATCCCAAGCAAATCAAAGAACCCCTCTGAAGCTCAGCATCATGCTCCCTAAAGCCCCTTACAACAGTTCTACAGTCTAGGAGTCTACAGATTTTAGAATTCTAGGATCCCTAATTAGTCTCTCCCAATGTGAAAACACCCCAACACTGGGCTCAGTATATGTAAATGGCAATTCCAGGCTGTACTTTTGAAAGGTGGGCGATGTGGCACCATGACTTGGTACTGGATGAGACATGACTCGGTACTGGATGAGACAAGTCCTCTTTCTGAGTAGCAGCCAGGCTCCCTCTTGACATCCAGGGGCATAAGATTTGGAGCCCAGTGAGTATCCCAGAAAAAGGAATCTAAGCTAGGGAGCCAGACGAGGTCAGTGCCAAGACCTTGTCCTCTGGACCACTTCTCTGGAGACAGGGGATCCCGAGCCATTTCAAAATAGAAAAACCCTTGGTGCTTATTCATTTGTCAAAAGCCTCAAGTGTGTTCCCCAGAGGAGAGCAGTCAGAGCGACTCTAGGGCCCAAGGGGCAGCTTTCAAATGCAGAGTCTCTCCCTTGTCAATTCCTGTAACTAAAATGAATATGGAAAAGATAATTACCTTTAAAACATACTTAATACTTGAACACATTATCTCTACCTGCAGAAAAAGAATGTTATCTGATGGGATCTTCCCCATAAGCTTAATCAAATTGCTATCTTAAAACTCTCTGGAGTCCTGTGAAACAGTAATAGAACATCCGAAGCAGAGGCTGGAAGCATTTTATATTTGTTTGGTTGAGGGGAACGCGCGTCCCATCTGACAATGCACACTTAAGAGACAAAGTCATTTCCAATCTGTAATGGATCTTCTCCTACTGGGGGCAGGGAACATTGCATCTGACCCAAACCTGCAATGCCTCTGTTAGCTAACTTCTCCTAAGGTTCAGAGAAGAATTTTTTTTTTTAATGCCTTTTTCCTAATGCCTAGTTGGGGCTCATCAGCTCCAGGAAATCTTCCCTAGTTGAGCCTGGGATACTTAATGTATGGAGATGCTTAACTTGTTACTTAACTCTGGGTTTTAACGTGGCAAATGAATCGATGCCTATATTTTCCTCAGTCTGCCCAACCCCCGGGCAGCACCATTCGTTAAATTAGTAGCAGAAGTAAATTACCTGCCCCAATCTGGCTCAGGGCGAGTGACCATTTGCAAGCCTAGAGAAAACCAAAAGGGAAACAATTTCTAAGAAGACTGAATGTGGGGACTGGATGTGTTCCCAGCATCTCAAGCTTGCCTGGAATGGTCGAGTAAACAGCTACTGCAAAACTGCTTGGCGGGCCCAGTTTATCTTGTTGACAGAAGCAGCAATAGGTGAGAGGTGGTAATGAGTTGCATCTCTGTTAGATACTTCTCCTGCCTGGAGCCCCTGGAAGGTCCTCTGGATACAGGGTCTGGTCCCTAGTGCACAAGTAAGGAACATCAGAGATCACGGGGGAAAAAAATGAATGGGTGTAGGGAGAACACTAGGAAACAATCAAAATGATCATCAAGACATAGGTCTGTTGGTAGGCAAATCACAGGTTACAAAACAGCATGCACTGAATCTCATAGCCCCATTTGTGATTAAAAGAAAAATGAGACCGGGTGTGGTGACTCACGCCTGTAATCCCAGCACTTTGAGAGGATAAAGCAGGTGGATCACCTGAGGTCAGGAGTTTGAGGCCAGCCTGGCCAACATGGTGAAAGCCCATCTCCACTAAAAAATACAAAAATTAGCTGGGCGTGGTGGTGCATGCCTATAATCTCAGCTACTCAGGAGGCTGAGGCAGGATAATCGCCTGAACCCGGAAGGTAGAGGTTGCAGTGAGCCGAGATCATGCCATGGCACTCCAGCCTAGGTGACATAGCAAGACTCTGTCTCGGGGGAAAAAAAAGATAGTGGGACACAGAGAACATATTTCTTTTGTTTGTAAGTATTTTCTAATTTCCCCACACTGAAACCGTATTACAGGTATGATTTTTCTTAAAATGGGGTGCCTGGGTCAATACTGTCCACATCTTGTTTTTGACAAGAGTGACTCCTCCCAAGCCAGATGATGGTTGGCTTCTCTTCTAGAAATCTACACAGAACGCAACTACCCCATCTCCTCCTGACTTTGCAGATGTCAGACTCACTACTTCACTAGATCAGAGTTCGGATCTGATCCTTCCTTCCTGTTTCTGAAAAAGGAGGAATGAGGAGGGCAAGGAGGCATCCCGGAGCCACCCCTACTCCCTGCTGCCTTCTGTGAATAGAATGATTCTAAAGGTGCCACAGTCTCCTGCACTGTCTGAATGGTCACTATATATATATATATATATAATGCAAAGTGTTACCTAGACAGTCCTGTGATGCTGCAGGTATAGGAGATAGGGTTAAGTCTGTAAGAACCAACAACATACCTGGAAGTTGTTTTTTATTTTAATTGAAATATAATTCATGTACCATAAAATTCCACCCTTTTAATTTTTGTTGTTGTTGTTGTTGTTGTTGCCGTTTTTGCGGGGGGTTGTTTTAACAGGCAGGGTCTTGCTCTGTTACCCAGCCTGGAGTACAGTGGTGCCACCAAAGCTCACTGCAGCCTCAAGCTCCTGGGCTCAAGTGATCCTTCTGCCTCAACCTTCCAAAGCATGAGCCACTGTGCCCGGCCCTTTTATTGGTTTTTAATATATTCACAAAGCTGAATACCATCACTACCACTATCTAATTCCAGAATATCTTCATCACTTGAAAAATGACCCACATACCCATTAGTAGTCACTTCCCATTTTCCCCTCCCCAAAGCCTGTGGCACCCACTAACCTACTAACAGTCTAGAGCTTTCTGTTCTGAACATTTTCACATAGATGGAATCATATAATTCATGGCCTTTCATGTCTTGCTTGTTTCACTTAGCACGGGATTTCCGAAGTTCATCCATGCTGTAACATGTATCAATATTTTACTCTTCTTATGGCCAAATTACAGTCCATGGTATATGGATATACCACATTTGTATATCCATGCATCAGCTGATAGACAGTTGGGTAGTTTCCACTTTGATTGGCTACTGTGAACAACACTGCTATGAATGTTCATGAGGAAGTTTTTACGTGGACACATTTTCAATTCTCTTGGGTTGGGAGTTACTTTCTGAAAATAAATTCTTGTTATTAGGTTGTCATTTGTCCCTCTCCCACATTAAAACAAAAGAGCACAGGATAGTTAAAAAGATCTGAGACGTCCAACTACTTGGGTTCCAAATAATTGATACCTGCCTGTCATTACAACACTCCAATCTCTCACACACACTTTAACTGCATCCCCTCTACTCCCTCAGCCTGGGGCTCCACAGGACCCCATCCTTAACCCACAGCCCTCACCAGCCCAAATTATGCCTCTAAGCAGGAATCTTCACTGCAGCATATGAAATATTTAAGCTGCTTTTCTAAATATATACATTATTTAACCTACAGTCTATAAAATATTTATATTGTTTGTCTCTACCACCCCCAAATATCTGCATTATTTACAGTACAGTCGGGGAAACATTAACCTGTGGGTTTTGCCTTGTGCATTTTTGTTCCTATTCCCTGTGTCACTGGGGCACACACAGACTGGAGAGAGGCAATAGTGACAGTTCTCTTGCCCAGGTCACACAGAAGGCCCTGGGAATGCAGGAGATAACAGTGTCCAAAGCCAGATGGTCAGCACTGTAGTCACCTCTGCGACCTCGTGGTACCATGGGAACAGGCAGCAAACACCCCGTTATTTCCTGAGGGCAGTTTTGTATTCCAAACTCAGTGCCCCACTGCTGTTGATATTTAATTGATCCCCAAGTCTCCCACATGGGGAGTCACTCCCACTTCCAGCTGAGCTCATTCTTATTTGTGGCCTCTGTCACCCCCTCCAGGTGTGACCGCAGTCCTTATGTCACTGTACGAAAAAGCTCTCTTCTTACTTCCTCTGTCAGGCCCATAGTGAACAGGACAGCAGCCCTGACCTCTGAGTGCTGGCACAGGCCCATTCCCCTGTGCTGCATTCTCCATCTGGCATTTATCTGTTCTAACAGCGGGAAACTGAGGCATCTGCCAGTGTGGCTGAGATACTGATGTCCATGAATGCTCCCAAAACTCATTTACTTGTACTTGCAGCCTTTTCTTTTTAGAAGTCCTCCTTCCATAGACAGAGACTCGAAGGTGATATTTTCTTATTTATAAAGTGACTTTAATTTTAAAATTATGTAAGTGATATGTGCTTGTAAATCATCACTATTATTACTCAAAAATAGATAAAGCAGAAAGTAAAACACCTTTGCCCTATAATCCCACTTCTAAAGATCATCATTGTTAACAGGTATAGAACATTACAGAGTCTTATAGGATAGCTTCAGTATTTTATATGAAATGGGACCACACTATATAACCTGTTTTCTCTAACCAGCTTTTATCATGCAAAACATCATGGGCATCTTTCCATACCACCATTAACAGACTCCTTACCTTTGGATATTTAGGCCATGCTCATTGCTTTGTAATTACAAATAATGTTGCAATCAGCATCCCTAAGGAACTTTTAGAAACTCTGGTACATAAAGGCCAAAGTTGGGGATGAAACGCCAAGGGTTTCTGAGCCTTTGCCACACTGTCTCAGGAGCCTGCTGATAACAGGCCCTACTGCCACTGCGGTCGGTGGTTGAGACACTGGTCCCCGGACTCCTCAGGGAGCAACCCTGGGCCCGGCGTGGCGGCACACCCCTCCTTAACTTAGACACCGCCAATGAAATGCTGAGAGTGTGCAATGAACTTTCTCCTCTCCTGGCTGTCTAACTCAGAAGGTTGTCTCCAACTCCTCCTCCTCCTCTTCCTCCTCCTTCTACTCCTCCTCCTCCTCCTCCTCCCACCTCTACTACCCTTGGGTACCTCTACTTACCCTGCCTCTGTTTCGAATCTCTAAAATAATGTGACAAGTTAATGATGGTACAATTATCTAAATGTTTAACAGACATGTTATCTAAGTGAGTCGGATTGAGATTCCATCCTGCTGACAATAAACATCAATGGTGGAGCAGAAAGCGATAGGCAAATTATAGCAAACCCTGCAATTTCAATGCTATTAACTTTGGAGGAATAACAGCCTTGAGGCCTGTAAACTCTGAATAAAATAGGCCCTTGTGTTTGTCCAACTATTAAATCAAAATGCTACCAACATCCTAGAAAAAACAAGGCGATTTATGGCCTTTCAAGTTTCAGTTACACATTGGTTTTTATTAACTCCTTTCTGTCATCGGGCAGCCGTGGCGTCACTAAGGAGAAGGGTGAGAAGTCAGAGAGGAAAGACAGGAGTGGACAGTGGGAGAGAGAGGGATAAAGGAGAAGCTTGCGGGGCTGAGCATGGGCACGAGGGGAGACAAGTGGAAACTTCAGATCAAGACTAAGGTTGATTATCAGGACTCAGATATGGGGACAATTCTGAGAGTGAAGGGGCAACTCAGACCAGTGAGTACGGTGAGTCCCACCAGATCACCCCAAGAAACACCAACCTGGAATCCCAGTTCTGCCACTGGATGAGTCATATTATTTAAGCCTCTCTGAGTCTGTGATTCCGCATCAGTGATGCAGACAGCAAAGTCCCCTTAGTGGTGTCCTGATGACTATATTGGACCATACATGAAAAGCAACAGTGCTGGGCACAGACCATGCTCTGAATAATTGTCCTCAAAGATCAGACTCTATCCTTCCCCTCCAATTTCTAGAACAGTTTTTAAGAGGCAAAAGATCGTCATCTTTAATCCCTTCTTCACACACAGTAGGTATTTAATACATTGTTACTGAATAAGCTACTAAATAAAGTGGAGGAATTTTTGTCTACTGGTGAGGGACAGAAGCTGCAGGCCTCTAAAAATAACAGTAGCAAGCAGCTACCACTTATGCATACATCAGTCCTCCTTTCCAGGGCTCAGGGCTTCACATGTATGATTTTTTTTCTTTTTTTCTTTTTCTTTTTTTTTTTTTTTTTTGAGACGGAGTCTCACTCTGTCACCCAGGCAGGAGTGCAGTGGTGTGATCGCTGCTTGCTGCAAGCCCCGCCTCCCAGGTTCACACCATTCTCCTGCCTCAGCCTCCCAAGTAGCTGGGACTACAGGCGCCCACCACCATGCCTGGCTAATTTTTTGTATTTTTAGTAGAGATGGGGTTTCACCGTGTTAGCCAGGATGGTCTTG
>NW_016807677.1:4667381-4678623 GCF_001698545.2 Rhinopithecus bieti
TTTTTTTTTTTTTTTTTTGAGACGGAGTCTCACTCTGTCACCCAGGCAGGAGTGCAGTGGTGTGATCGCTGCTTGCTGCAAGCCCCGCCTCCCAGGTTCACACCATTCTCCTGCCTCAGCCTCCCAAGTAGCTGGGACTACAGGCGCCCACCACCATGCCTGGCTAATTTTTTGTATTTTAGTAGAGATGGGGTTTCACCGTGTTAGCCAGGATGGTCTTGATCTCCTGACCTCATGATCCGCCCACCTCAGCCTCCCAAAGTGCTGGGATTACAGGCGTCAGCCGCCACGCCTGGCCCCACATGTATGACTTTATGTATTTCTTACGGCAACCATTATGATTATTCATCACAGTTTACAAACGTGAAAAACTAAGGCTGAGAAAAACACAGACCATCAACACAAGATCAGAATCTTAGGCTGTCCTTGGAACCAGAGAAACCCCCAAAGAGCACTTTTCTTGCCCAATTCCCACACCCTACCTTGAGAGAAGCAAGGAAACGAAGCCATTTGTCCTATATGAAGCAAGTCCATAGCAGAGCCAGGATAGGAACCTAGTTCTCCTTCTCCTAATTCATTATTGCTTCCAAACACCATGCTGCCTCCACATCCCCAGTGATAATTTGCAATCACATTTCTGCTAGGGTGGGAGGCCGGGGAAGGGCAAAGTCTGTGTTCTGCCCCCTGCCCAATGGCATACATGTCCGGCATCCCCATTCCGGGGCCCAGCATCCATGTCCAGTATCCCCATTCCGGGGCCCAGCATCCATGTCCAGTATCCCTGTCCCGGGATCCAGCAGCATCCATGTCCAGCATCCCCATCCTGGGGCCCAACATCCATGTCCGGCATCCCCATCCCGGGTCCCAGTGGCATCCATGTCCGACATCCCTGTCCCAGGACCCAGTGGCATCCATGTCCGGCATCCCCATTCCGGGGCCCAGCATCCATGTCCAGTATCCCTGTCCCGGGATCCAGCAGCATCCATGTCCAACATCCCCATCCTGGGGCCCAACATCCATGTCCGGCATCCCCATCCCGGGTCCCAGCAGTATCCATGTCCGGCATCTCCATCCCGGGGGCCCAGCATCCATGTCTGGGATCCCAGTCCCGGGTCCCAGCATACATGTCCAACATCGCTATCCCAGGACCCAGCATCCATGTCTGGCATCAAGCGACACTCAAGATGTCTGTGGAGGAAATGAGCTTCAGCCCTTTCTAATCCAACCCTGCCTTGCATCGATTCTCCTTCTCCAATCCCAAAACACCATTGATCCCCTCAAATCATTGTCCAGGAGAGTGATGCTTCATATAAAATGCGCTGGGGTGATGAAAGGGCAGAGCACAAAGGACTTTCAGGACAGTGAAGTGGCTATTCTGTATGATACAACAATGGTGGGTGCCTGTCCTTACACGTCTGTCCAAATCCACAGACCGTATTTTGAGTAGAGACGGGGGTCTCTAGTACAGAGGGTCCACAGGAGGGAACCCTCATGTGAACTGTGGGCCCTGGGTGACAGTGATGTGCCAGCGTGGGCTCACTGATTGTGACAAACGCACCACCGATGTGGTGTGGGATGTTGATGGTGGAGGAGGCTGCACACTTGCGTGTGAGGATAGGGGGTACAACGAGAACTCTATACTTCCCATTCCATTTTTCTATAACCTAAAGCTGCTCTTAAAAAAATGAAATTTATTAATTTAAAAAATAGTATCGGGGGCCCCTCCAGAAGATGGCCAGAGGGGCCCTCGGAGCCGCTAGGATGAATAATGGAGAGAGAGAATGGTTGGTCTGGGCCAGCAGGAGATGGCTGGGTTGTTCCTCCCTACTCCACAGCAAGCGGCTCCAGCACAGCCGAGAGCCTGTGCTTGGAAAATAAAACTCTATATTAGGCATCAAACATGCCTTTATAGTAACAGCATGAAATTAGGTCAAGAGTAAATCTATGCTGGGGCACTGACTGTACAAACAGCAGCACATGACCCTCCTCCCAAAGTGCCTATGACGTTCCGCGGCCGTTCTTGAGCCTGAGCTTTCTCATGTTAAATTCCTTGGCACAGAATGTGAAATGCTATACAAATCACCTCTGATATTTATAAAAGTCAAATGCCATTATGTTTTCAATGGGGAGGTCACAGCAAACCACATGGAGTCTGCTTGACCCTCTGATGACTCACTGTCCTATCCTCCCCGATACCCTCCATCTTGGGCAGGGGTTTGAGGCTTGTTCAGACTTTTTTTTTTTTTTCCATGTAAAGTTTAGGTAGATTATTTGTCAACATCTGGTCCCCTCCCAGCTCCTCCGGAACCGGCCACTGGGAGGCTGTTCTTGAGAGGAGGAACCAGAACAGTTGCTAGTTTTCCTATCATTACAGGACTCCTTGGTGCCCAGCACTGTCCCTCGTGCCAAGCTCAGGGCAGGAGGGGGCAAGGCCAGCAGCTATCCTGAGGGAAGCAGCAATGCTGCTCACCCTTTTAAATCCTCTGCCTTCTGCACTCCAGCCGGCTCTGTCTCAAAAATAATAATAATAATAAAAAAATACAATACAATAAAATAAATCCTCTGCCTTGCCTGCTACTCCCACTCCACCCCCTTCCCCCACCATGATGACGCACTACAGAAAATTCTCCAAACAAGGACTTCATTTTCTACTCTGAAGTTCAGAGCCAGGGACTGTCCCTGAAGCTTCCTCCAAATATTATTAACATATCAGGAGAGAGAGAGGGGCCAGTGCAAGCAGGCAGCCAACAGCAAGATTGGAGATACAGTTCTGCACCTCCAAAGGGGGAAGCCACACAGTGCAAAGAGAAAGGGAAACAGAGAGAAACAGAGAGTGGGGGGAAGAGAGAGTATATGCCTCCTAGCCTCCTTCACACTGAAACCAAGAGGACCCTTTGGGTGGGGTTCCCTCCAATGCCCACTCCCTACTAGGAGGGAAGAGCAGAATCTGCAGCATAGACCCTCAGCTGCCAGAGGTGTGCTGTTTGTGGACTGCAAGACTCTTGCAGCCAACACAGTGGATGAGGACCAGCATCTCAACATTTGCATCTGGTTGAGTGGCTTCCCCTGTGACGCAGTAATGTGGAAACTAAGCAACTTTTTCTAGGCCAGTAAAAGAAAGTACTTATTTTGCAATCACAGTGGAGAGAACCTTGGGCTGAACTTGTGGGCCCTAACTCTAGTTTGGATTGTTCTTAACTGACCCCCTTTTTCAAATAGGGACTTTGATCCATTGATCCGCACATGAGAGCTGATAGCCAGGCCACCACAGGGAGGGAAGACAATGCTAACATGTAGGCTCTGGGGTACAGAAGGCCAAGACACACATTCAAGTCCTGCCCCAGATTGGTCTTCCTTAACCTTTCTGGGACTCAGTTTTCTCTGGCAAAGATTAGGGAGGAAAAAAGGTCTCTATTTTTGGACTATAGTGAAGACTTCATAAAATAATAACTCAAAAGTATCCAAAAGAGTACAACTGTTGAATTATCTGTGCCTGAGGCAAGTTCAGCCTACATGCTCATTTCCTTCACAACACCGTAACCATCAGGAAGGCAGGGCCCAATTTCTGTTCACTATTATGTATTAAGTCCACAAAGTACCCAGCATACAGTAGGTACCTAAAAACTCAGAGAACGAGGAAATGAAAGAACTACAGGATAAGCCAGCTATACAGGCTGTTCTGACACCAAACTTGAGTCACTAACCTGGCAGACCTTGCAGGGCAGGTTGAGGGCCAGAAGAGAGAGCTGAATTGCTCCAGGGTAAGTCTAGGGTCTAGTTCAACCTAGTACACTAGGCCTGCAGAGGGTGCCCTTAAGCTTCCCAGCTTCAGAACTTCTAAACCTAGGAATGACCTGAGCTATCTTTGTCTGCTTCTTTGCCTCTTTTTTCTTACTGGGGAAAAGGTAGGATGAGGTAGAAGGTTCTGTTTGAAGAAGTCAAGAGATAGGGAATACCCAGGTTCCTGGTGATAGCAGACATGGTTCAGGACCCCACCAGCAACCCAAAATTCCTGAGCCTTCACCAGTCACTGAAGCCTCCTCTAAGATGTGGAAGGGCACAGGCCTGGTGCTCCTGGAGGCTGGTATACCTGCTTAGTCTCGATTCCAGTTTTGCGGCCTGTCTGGCCTGGGTTTACATATCACGTATTTAGATATCAACAGGGAATGGTTCCTTTGAGAATCTTTGGGCATTCCAGACCTCAGGGCCTTAAGATCTACCAAATCTGCTCCATGAGATTGCTCAAGGTATGGAGCTTCAATCTGCCCTCACTTCTCTCAACTCTTAGTTCAGTAGGCACATTGCAAATGTCCTCTTGGCCAGAGGACATAGTCAAGGATCCTGGAAGACCTCACCATGGCCTTGCAAAGCAGGTGTATACTGTTCCTTTTCCTCCATCACCATCCTCACTGACTTGGCCCTTCCCCGTCACCAACCCAGTGGGAGAAATACATGTTCTCAGAGGCCTCTAAGGAAGACGAGAATGATGCAATGAGAGAAACTGGCACCTCCATTTCCTGAGTGCTTACTCCATGCAAGGCCTATATTGAGATTATTCAGTCTGTAATGGGGCTGGAATTGGAATCTAGATAGTCTGACACCAGATCCCAAGTTCTGGGTCACTATGCACCAAATACCCTGCACTTGACACCCTGATTTTAGGCTTCCTGGGGTTCCTCTTCCCTGTAATTTGCATGACAAACCTGCACCACTCTGTTAGGGCTCAAACTTTCCTAGGAAGTAATGCCCTCTAGAGATCATCCCGTCCACTTCCCTGCCTTCATGCAGGTCTTGTGTCCCCAGGCAGTCATTTGCCCATCCCCCTTTCCTGCTCCCTGACTCCCTCAGTCTCTCTGGCCAGGTCCACACAGACCAGCCCTGGCCCCAACTCCCCCATGTTCAGATTACAAATAGGTAGCTGCTCTGGGTCCCCTACAGATGGACTGAAAGAGTTGAAGGTTCCTACAGGTCACCCTGGTGGCCTCTTCACTCAGACCTCCCATTTTCTCCCGAGGGCATGCTGAAGACTGCCCAGCCTCCTACCCTGGAGCTCAGCAGCCAAGTTATCTCACTGCCCTCTAATTAACACCACGGATCCTGTCTGTTGCCCCCAGGCCTGTTCAAGTCCCAAATGGGGATGTACAGTGGCTTGAACAACATTATGATTTGTAAAACCCACTCCTAATTAGTTTGACTTTGAATAAAGAGGGTAATTATTTTTAAATTTATTAACTGCTGCCTGGCCAGAGAAGTTTCCAGATCAAATGACATGGAGAAGCTATTTCTGCTCAGTGATGCAGCAATTTATATTACTGATCGGTCATTAAAACCTCTGGCACAAAACCACTTGTGCTTCCTGAGCCAAGACAGTGTCCGTGTGTCAAATTTCAAACCCAGAGTATAAATTAAGCCATTAATGGTATTTATCAGTTTATCTGGACTTAAAGAACTACTTGCTAATTTAAGACATTCCTGATATAGAAGCCAGGTGGTGCGGTGGGTGTGCACGTGGGTGTGCACGTGTGTGTATGTGTGTTTTCTCACTTTTATTTCACTGAACAGTGTAAAAAAATTCTGATGTGTAAATGAAGCACAAGCATCTCGGGAACTGCCTAGCTGTTAATTCCTCACTGCTCTGCAACCCAAACATTTTGGAAGCAGCAGTGTTTTGCAATATGTATTTGTCATAATATAAAAGGTGTAAAATGATCTCTGTTTATCTCCTCAAAGTCTTCGTTGTACCAAAACAGAAAACTGAATGTGACAACAAAGCCTGAGCCCAGCCCAACCGTCGTCAGCGTGGCCTCCTAGAACACCAGCTTGAGCCCATCAAGATCTTGAGGGCAGGGGGCATGGAGGGGTCACACACACCAGGACAGAAATCCAGGTCAAGTAGGGTCAAAAGGGGTGAGATGTGAAGATGCCATTCTCTTGCATAGACTGGAATTGGAAATAGTTTCCATTAAGTTCATTTTCCAGTTTCAAGAATACCTGTACGACACCATAACCACCTGCCCTATGCAAAGCCACATGTGAACTCCATGAACTCCCACGTGGCAGCCTTGGATATGAAACTGATCTGATTCAGGCAAACTGTATCCTACTCCAGGAGGAGGATGTGCACATCAAGGTGTTGGGGCTTCACAGTGCAATGGGGCACAGGGATCCAAAAGAGCTCTTCCCAGGCAGGGCCATGAGCTCAATGACCTCTAAACAGGATCACTCTGAACCATTTAGCCTACAGACTCTTGGACAACGCTCAGTCAATGTGGAGGCAGCCAGGGAGTAGTAGAAAGAGCACTTGAGTTGGAGTTGGGTCAAGTTCCAGTTCTCCACTTCCTAGTGGGTAGTGTCTAGGGCCCCATGGTCTCCTCTGTTAAATGGTATAATAGACAAAAGTGTTTTATAAACTAAGGTAGCAAAAATATCAAGTGGCATTGGCATTATTTTCAGTGTCCCAGGGTCTCCATTCCTTCTCTTTTTTTTTTGAGATGGAGTCTCGCTCTGTCGCCCAGGTTGGAGTGCAGTGGCACGATCTCGGCTTACTGCAAGCTCTGCCTCCTGGGTTCATGCCATTCTCCCGCCTCAGCCTCCCGAGTAGCTGGGACTACAGGCACCCGCCACCATGCCTGGCTAATTTTTTGTATTTTTAGTAGAGACGGGGTTTCACTGTGTTAGCCAGGATGGTCTCATCTCCTGACCTTGTGATCCGCCCACCTCAGCCTCCCAAAGTGCTGGGATTACAGGCGTGAGCCACCATGCCTGGCCCATTCCTTCTCTTTTTCAGAGCGCTTCCCTACCTACTCTCCTGTTGGCTTCCCAACGATACCTGGTCCCCCACCTGGCTTTTCCCACTCCAACAGCTTTAGTGATATTTTCAGCGTTCCCTGTCATCAGGCAACTCCCTTCCTCCAGGGTCCCCTTTCCTGGAATAGAGAGGGCAAATAGATTTCAGATTGTATTCTCTCATTGATTATTAGGGGAACTGAAAATCCACCTGAGTTCAGCAGGAAGTAGCGCTATGAGTGATGAATGAGCTCCGCCACATGTCAGAAAGAGTCACCAGGGTCACACAGGACCCCTCTTTGCCAGCCCTATCCTGAGGGTAAGGCTGCTGTCAAATCTCCCCTCGGCACTGAGCACAACACCTGCCCCACACAAGGAAGTGGCTCTTCCCTGCTGGGGGAGCTCGCCCACAACTCACACTAAGACTGGCAGGGAGCCTTTCTCAAAGCATCCACCTTGGTCTCTCACCCCTAATTTGGATTCATTTTCTCCATTCCCCATCCTTTCAAGAGCTCAGTTTACTCAATCTCTATTGAGCACGCCACATGTGGCCTATTGAGCAAGCCACATTTTACCTTAACATCAGCAGGGGGCACTCGGTAGCTGACCTCTCCCTCCTCCAGCAGAGAAGCCCCATCCACAAGATCTCTGGGGGAAAACAAAGGGCCCAGGCTACCATATTCAGACCTTCAGCTTCTTTCAAGAACAGGGCGTGTGCCTGAGTTGGTCACCATCATATCTCCAGCGGGTGCCAGGCGCACAGGGGATGCTCCATACATCTGGGGTCTGCCTGGGAACAACCTCCACAGCTGTTCATCCCTCGGGGACTCAGCTTGCTCCCCTGCCTCTGGCTGAGAGGGCAGCTTGCTCCCTGATGCTGCAAATGTAATTGGGATGGACAGAATTAAGCTGCTTGGCAAAACTGGCTCACAGCTCATTCCCCCAGATTAGAACTCTCAGAGTGGGATTCTCAGTTACCTGCGGTCTAGCAATAAGAAAATGGCTGGGACCCTGGGAGACTCGGTCCTCCCCTTGCTTTCACGACAAGCAGCTCTGGAACCCTGGGCAAAATAACCTAGTCAGGTCACCTTCTCTATAACTGAGCTAGGGACACGCTGACTGGAATGTCAGCTCACCTGTAAAGCTCTCCTCCCATCGTGACAGGGCAAGACCCCTCCAGGCCAAAGCTCAAGGTACCATTTAGGAGGCATGTTGTCCACTCAGAAAAGGACAAGAATGCTGAAATATTGACGACAATAATCTTAACAGCAGCTGACTGGTGTCCTTCCTTCTTCCACTTGAGTCCCCTGTGGCAGCTTGTTTCCAAAGATGGCTGCCATCAATTCCTCCTTCCCTATAGGTTTCTGTCACTTCCCTACTGAGAAGGAGAGTCCAGCCTTCCACCACCTTCCATCTGGGGCTGACCTATGACTATCGAATTGATGAAACATGGTGGAAGTAATGCTGTGTACTTCCAGCCTAGCTTTTAGAGGGCTGGCAGTTCCTGTGTCCTGACTCCTGGAAACCTGAGCTGTCACACAACAAATGCAGGTTACTCTGCTGAAGAGAGAAGCCATGCAAAGGAACACTGAGACTCAGATAATTGAGTGAAGGAGCCATCTCGGACATCCAGCCCAGTTGAGTCTTCAGATAACATCAGCTCCAGCCATTACCTGATGGAAACCACATGAGACCCCAAGTGAAAACCACCCAGCTGAGTCCAGTTACCCACAGAACTGTCGGAGACAGTAACACTTTACTGTTTCAAGCTACTATTGCAGTGGTTTGTTACATGACAATACTCTCTATGGTCAATCCTCAACACAAGAGCCAGAATAATCTTTTAAACACATAAATCAAGTCATATCATTCTCCCAGTCAAAACCCTTCAATGGACTACTTTTCCACTTTCTCTATAAATGCGCATCTGTGTGTGTGTGTATGTATTATATCTCAGTAAAGCTATGTATGTATGTATGTGTGTGTGTGCATGTGTGTGTACAGTCAAATGTCACTTAGTAATAAGGATATGTTCTGAGAAATGTTTCATTAGACAATTTTGTCTTAAATAGGGCACAGGGAGCCAAAAGAGCCCTGCCCATGACGGGGTACTGAGCTAAATGATCCTGAGCCTTTTAGCCCATGGACAACACTCAGTCAATGTGCAGGCAGTTGGGGAGTCATGGAAAGAGCACATGAGTTGGGTCAAGTTCCAGTTCTCCACTTCCTAGTGAGTAGCTTCTAGGCTACATCCTAGAGCACACTTACATAGGCCTAGATGGTACGGCCTTCTACACACCAAGGCTATATGGGACAGCCAATTGCTCCTAGGCTACAAACCTTTAGAGCATGCTACTGTACTAAACACTACAGGCAATTATAACACAATGGTAAGTATTTATGTATCTAAACACATCTAAATGTAGAAAAGGTACAGTAAAAATATGGTATTATAATCTTATGAGACCACTGTCATATATGCAATCCATTGTTGACCAAAATGTCATTATATGGTGTGATATAGTTTGGATATTTGTCCTGCCCAAATCTCATATTGAACTGTAATCCCCAGTGTTGGAGGTGGGGCCTGGTGCGAGGCAATTGGATCATGGGGATGGGTTTACCCTGAATGGTTTAGTACCATCCTCTTGGTGCTATTCTCATGACAATGAGTGAGTTCTCTTAGAGAACTCGTCATTTAAAAGTGTGCAGCTGCTTCCCCCTCGCCCAACTCTCTCTCTCTAGCTCCTGCTCTGGCCATGTGACATGCCTGCTCCCCCTTTGCCTTCCACCATGGTTGTAAGCTTCCTGAGGCCTCCCCAGAGCCTGAGCAGATGCCAGCATCATGCTTCCTGGAAAGCCTGCAGAACTGTGAGCCAATTAAACCTCTTTGTAAATTACCCAGTCTCAGGTATTTCTTTACTGCAATGCAAGAACGGCTTAATATATGGCACATCACTCTGTGCGTATATGTGTGTGTATGTAT
Organism: Rhinopithecus bieti; assembly: GCF_001698545.2. Classification (NCBI taxonomy): domain Eukaryota; kingdom Metazoa; phylum Chordata; class Mammalia; order Primates; family Cercopithecidae; genus Rhinopithecus; species Rhinopithecus bieti. The sequence continues at coordinate 4,677,154 of NW_016807677.1, forward strand.
ACATATGTGTGTATATATATGTGTGTGTGTGTGTGTATCTACATATGAAAGAGAGGTGGCATGAGTGATGCCAGTGACTCTTCCTGACACTGGCAGAGCTCATTTATATACATGTACACACCCATGCCACTTTTCAGAGATCTAATACACATACCATACAATATAAAATTCATGTCTTTTAAAGTGTACAGTTCAACTAATACATAGAATGGTCCCTGACTTAGGATTTTTCAACTTTATAACTGTGGGAAACCATCACAGTTTTGAAGTAATGTACAGGACATAATAAATTCCATGAGATCTTCAACACTTTTATTATAAAATAGGTTTTATATTAGATGATTTTGCCCAACTGTTGGCTAATGTAAGTGTTCGGAGCACATTTAAGGTAGGCTAGGCTAAGCTATGACGTTCAGTAGGTTAGTTGTATTAAATGCATTTTCAATTTATTATCTTTTCAACTTATGATGGGTTTATCAGGACACAGCCCCATTGTAAGTCGAGGAGCCTCAGTATTCAAAGCTGTGCAGTCATCACCACCATCAATTTTAAAACATTTTCATCACTCCACGAAGAAACTCCAGCTTCATCAGCAGTCACTCTCCATTTCCTCATAACTTCCCCAGCCCCTGGCACCTACTAATTTACTTTCTGTCTCTATAGATTTGCCTATTCTAGATATTTCACATGAACACAATCATTTTGCATCTGGCTTCTTTCACGGAGCATGTTCAAGTTCACCTGTGTTGTAGTATGTATCAGTACTTCATTCCTTTTTAGGGCCAAACAGTATACCATGGTATGAATATACCACACTTGGTTTATCCATTCATCAGTTGATACACATTGGGTTGATTCCATTTTTTGGGCTATTATGAATAATGCTGCTATAAATATTCATGTACAGGTTCTTGTGAACATATCTTCTCAGTTCTCTTGGTTGTATACCTAAGAGAAGAACTGCTGTGTCATATGGTAATTCTATGTTTAACCTTTTTTTTTTTTTTTTTTGAGACAGAATCTCACTCTGATGCCAGGCTGGAGTGGCGCAATCTCAGCTCACTGCAACCTCTGACTCCCTGGTTCAAGTGATTTTCCTGCCTCAGCCTCCCGAGTAGCTGGGATTACAAACACATGCCACTATGCCCAGCTAATTTTTGTGCTTTTTTGGTAGAGATGGGGTTTCACCATGTTGGCCAGTATGGTCTTGATCTCCTGACCTTGTGATCTACCTGCCTCAGCTAACCTCTTGAGGAATCACCAGAATGTTTTCCAAAGTGGCTGCACCATTTTACACTCCCACCAGCATAGTATGAGAGTTCTGGTTTTTCCACATTTTTTTAAATTTATTTTTATTTTTTATTATACTTCAAGTTCTAGGGTACATGTGCATAACGTGCAGGTTTGTTACATATGTATATTTGTGCCATGTTGGTGAGCTGCCAACATCAACTCGTCAGCAACCATCAA
>NW_016807677.1:4683258-4705910 GCF_001698545.2 Rhinopithecus bieti
GTATTGGGGTGGGAGTTACCCGATTTTCCAGGTGTTGTGTGTCTCAGTTCCCCTGGCTAGGAAAAGGGATACCCTTCCCCCTTGCGCTTCCCAGGTGAGGCGATGCCTCGCCCTGCTTCAGCTCTCGCTGGTCAGGCTGCAGCAACTGACCAGCACCGATTGTCCGGCACTCCCTAGTGAGATGACCCCAGTACCTCAGTTGAAGATGCAGAAATCACCGGTCTTCTGTGTCGCTCGCGCTGGGAGTTGGAGACTGGAGCTGTTCCTATTCGGCCATCTTGCTCCGCCCCCCCCCAGGTATCTTTTCCACATTTTTGATAACACTTGTTATTATCTGTATTTTTTATTGTAGCCACATTGTAGTGGGTGTGAAGCAGTATCTCACTGTGGTTTTGGTTTGCATCTACCTGATGGTGAATGCAGTTGAGCATCTTTTTCATGTGCTCATTGGCTATTTGTCTATCTTTGGAGACACATCTGTTCAAAACCTTTGCCCATTATTTAATTTGATTATTTGTTTATGTTTTTTGAATTATAAGACTTCCTTCTATTTCTAGCTATAAGTTCCTCATCAAATACATGATTTGCAAATATATTCTCATCCTCCAAAGGACTCTTAGCACATGCAGAATAAAACCCAGATCTTTTACCAGGGCTGAGAGACTTGCCAGATCCTGTCCTCATCCCTCACCACTCTCTAGACATCACTCCCAGCTCTCTGGCCACCACTGCTCTGCATGTGGGTCCTTAAACCTGTCAGACTTGACCCAGCCTCGGGGCTTCTGTAAGTGCTCACTCCCTTTGCTTAGATATTCTTCCCAGAAAATTTTTGAGTGGCTTACTCCTTCTCTTTTTAAGACTCTGCCCAGATACCACCTTCTTGGAGAGGCCTTCCCTAACCATTTTATCTACAACATTTCTCCCTAAATATCCATGATATTTCTTTTCTCCCTATTATTCTCTACTCCTTATCCTTTTCTTAGTAGCACTTAGTATGTCTAAGCAGACATGACATCGTACACTTATTTGCTGATTCTGTCTCCCAGCTAGAAGCTCAGTTCCATGAAGGGCAGGAATGTCGTCTGTCTCATGCACTACTACATCTTAAATGCCTAAACAGTGCCAGGCACATTGTAGAAACTCAATAAATATCTACTACATTAAATATACCTACTACTATTTATTGAGTGCTTACTATGAGCCAAACACGCCATGAAATACTTCAAATAAAATACCTTATTTCATCCCCACAACAACCCTAATGCTAGGAGGTAGACACTAATATTACTCCACTTTTCTAACAGATGAGAAATCTATATTTAGAGAGTTTAAATAATTTATCCATGGCCCCACAAATAGGAAGTGGCAGTCAGGATTAAACTCATGCAGTCTCAGCTCTGAACTATATGGCTCTACCACACGTGTCCCCATTACCAACTCCAGCAAGTCACTTTCCCTCCTTTCAGCCTCAGTTTCCTCATCTGTGACATAAGAGTAGCCTCCGACCTTACCTTACAGTGTTACTGAGAGATTGGCCAGGTGGGATCACGTAAAGCAGTGGTCCCCAACCTTTTTGGCACCAGGGATCAGTTTTATGGAAGACAACTTTTTCACACACGGCAGGGTACAGGAGGGTGTTCCTGGGATGATTTAAGCACATTACATTTATTGTGTACTTTATTTTCTATTATTACATTATAATATATAATGAACTAATTATACAACCCACCATAATGTAGAATTAGTGGGAGCCCTGAGCTCCTGCAACTAGATGGTCCCATTTGGGGGTGACAAGAGACAGTGACAGATCATCAGGCATTAGATTCTCATAAGGAGCACACAACCTAGACCCCTTGCGTGCACAGTTCACAGTAGAGTTTGTGCTCCTATGAGAATCTAATGCTGCTGCTGCTGCTGCTGCTGCTGCTGCTCTGACGTGAGGAGGAGCTCAGGTGGTAATGTGAGCAATGAGGAGCAGCTGTAAATACAGATGAAGTTTCACTTGCTCGCCCACTGCTCGCCTCTTGCCATGCAGCCTGGTTGCTAACAGACCACCATGGACACCAGACCATGATCCCGGAGTTGGGGATCCCTGACGTAAAGCCCTGAGAACAGTGCCTGCCTCACTGTGAGTGTTAAGTGTGAACTGCTGTGACGATCTGGTGACAACAACTCTGATCACAATGATCAGATGACTTTGGTGCAGTGAAATCAATCCCCTTGAAATCAAATAAAGCTCTATCATTGTAAGTTAATATTGTTCAAATGCATCCTGTGTACAGACTGATTTTAGACAATGTCTCAGCTCTCGCAGAGGGAGGACCAGCCCACCATGGCCACAAGAGGGTTTCAGTCTCATCAGATGGGTGTGACAGATTTCCTGACCAAAGGAAGAAGATGTTTTGGTAACATCACAGACTAAGGCCTCAACAAGAGCGTACTAGATACCTACAAGAAAATGGGATCTCAGTGGCTGCTCAGAGACAGATCCTGGCCTAATCTAGGACAGCCATTATCATGGGGCCATGTCATACTTGTAAACTTCTGCTGGGCCAGCCACACAGCCAAGGGTAGCTGAACATGGCAGAAGCCCACCGTACTCACAGCTCCCCCAGGAAATTACTGGATGTTATATTTGCTAAAAAGAGGTTGCCCCCCAGACAGTTCATGTCCATGTGCTACCAACACTGTGGAAAACCTGGAGAATAGGAATCCAAGTCAACTCACCAGTATGGGTCTGCCTGTGCGTCTCCAGGGCATCCTCCTTCGAAAACTGTGCACCGCACTGATCACAAACAAAGGCTTTGGCACCCGCTGAAAGAAAGGAGAGGCAGTTACCACTAGAACAATAGTCCATTGGTGAGGGGGGAGGTCCTGGGCCACAACTGTGCAGGTGGACACTAGGGGAGGGGACTGGACACCTGCAAAAATCCTGAGTGAGGGATCATCCATGGTTCAGACCCTCCTCTAAGAGGTGAACATTCACCCAACTGAGTTCCAAATGCCCTTGTCTAGGGCTCTTCTAGAGAGAAGGAGAAACAAAATCAGAATAACCAAGATAAACAGAAATGGGCTCCAAGTTATATACCTCAAGAAGAAGAAGGATCTGAAGACCTACCTCCAGGTGATGGGAGGACAGGAGAAAAATGATACCAACGCAGGGAAATGTGTCCTGTCGCCTAAACTATACTTTATGGGAAGGTAAGAATTGCTGACATACCTCTACCTGGATGAACACAGGGACCTCTGACTCAGTGTGTCCAAAACTAAACTCACCGTCTACCCCCAACTGCTGCCTGCCTCTGACCATTTAAAACCCCTGAATGACTCCCCAGTGCCTGGAGAACAAGGTTCAAACTCCTTACTGTGACTCACAGAGCACTTCTCGGTATGCTCCTCTTTCCTGCTTCGTCTCTCACACCTCACTCTTGCTCTCTTTTCTCCAGCTACACTGAACCACGTGGGCTCCCTGGAGGAACCATATTCTTCCTCACTGCTAGGCCTGAGCACATTCTTCTGCATGTCCTCTGCCTCTGACATTCTCCCACGCTTCCCTGGCTGCTATGGTGCAGTTGGAGGTCCTATTCATCATTCATGCATCAACTTCAATACCCGGGCCCCCATGTGTAGGTGAGGCAAGGCTCCTTTATGCTCCAATAGCACCTGGTATGTTCCAGTTCTTGGCCCTTGCTGTGCTCCATTCCAAATGCCCGTGGCCCTGTCTTTCTCTCTCACCACATGGTAAGTTCCCTGGCAGAGGGACTGTGTCATCTTGTGCACAGCTGCATCTGCCTGACACACAGTGGAAACCTATTACTATACATATTTGTGGAATAAATAAGATTAATTCAGTGCAACTCAATTTAATAAACTTTCTCAGAACTGTCATTTAGAAGGCTTAAAGTGATAATGCCACCATGTCAAGATGAAACAGTACTTTTCATCATTGGCTAATAGTCTTCATGGCTCTACTATATTATCTGATCCAGGGGTCACCTGTCACAAGCCTTGGCATTTTTCCTTCAAGATGTCTCGTAGACGTACTCTTCCACGGCATTTGGTGCAGTGATTCCACTGCAGTCACCACCCCATTCAGGCCCTTGCAGCGTCACACTCAGAACACTGTAAGACGTGAGGTGGTTTCCACAACACCAGCCACCCGCAATCTACTCAACACATGCAGGTTCCTCTACGGCCACTTGATTTCTCACACTCTCTTACTCAAGAAGATACAATGCCTCCCAATGTGTACTGACTCTAAATTCCTCTACTTGGCTTCAAGGCCTTCCATAACCTGTCCTGGTTAGCCACCCACCTCCATAGGTAAGCTGTCCTCACCAGCCCTCTCTGGGTACTGCTTGACCTTCCCAGAGTCGCTGTGCTTGAGCAATGCTCAGTCCTGTTCCTCCACCTGTTCCAATCCCACTCCATTTTCAAGGCCCGAGTTTGTGGACATCAAGCTCTCCCGCCCCTTTCTGCCCTTTCCAATCTGCCACTGCACTCTGTTCCTTTCAACACATCTTAGCACTTTGTTGTTGTCATTGTTTTTGAGATAGGATCTCTGTCTGTCACCCAGGCTGGAGTGCAGTGGTACAATCATAGCTTACAGCAGCCTCAACCTCCTGGGTTCAAGCGATCCTCCCACCTCAGCCTCCTGAGTAGCTGGGACTACAGGTGCACGCCACCATGCNGTCCTGTTCCTCCACCTGTTCCAATCCCACTCCATTTTCAAGGCCCGAGTTTGTGGACATCAAGCTCTCCCGCCCCTTTCTGCCCTTTCCAATCTGCCACTGCACTCTGTTCCTTTCAACACATCTTAGCACTTTGTTGTTGTCATTGTTTTGAGATAGGATCTCTGTCTGTCACCCAGGCTGGAGTGCAGTGGTACAATCATAGCTTACAGCAGCCTCAACCTCCTGGGTTCAAGCGATCCTCCCACCTCAGCCTCCTGAGTAGCTGGGACTACAGGTGCACGCCACCATGCCTAACTAATTCCGTTTGTTTGTTTGTTTGTTTGTTATTTTTTATTTAGAGATGAGATCTCACTGTGTTTCCCAGGTTGGTCTTGAGCTCCTGGGCTTAAGTGATCCTCCCACCTTGGTCTCCCAAAGTGCTGGGGGGTTCCAGGTGTGAGCCAGTGTGTCTGGTCATCTTCGCTCTTCTTTATATATGCCTGTGTTTTAGTTTTGTATTAGAGCCTCATATGAGCCAGAACTACTTTTTACACAAATTTGTAGCCCACACTGCTGTTTTCAAATCACCTCAGATTTCCTGAGTCTTGACTATATACCAGGCATGATGCTAGATGCTTAATATGTATCATTCGTCCTAACAACCACCATTTATATAGTACATGCTATCATTATCCCCATGTAGCAGATGAGTACATTCAAGCCCAGAGAGGTTAAGCACTTTGCCCAACGCCACACAGTGGTTAACATAGTAAAGGTGAATTCAAACACAGGCAGCCTCATTTCAGAGCCTGATTTCAGAGTAATCCCCGTACCCTTCGGCCTCCCTAGGGTTCCATCTGCAAAGATGCTTTGTGGATAAGACTCCAGGGGTGGGGTCTGAGCTCCTATCTCTGAGTGAAAATTCAATTTACCTATTTTACACATCAGGGCTTTGGGGCTGGAAAAATGGCTCCACTACTTTTCTAGAAATTTGGAAACCTCTGCCTTGGAGAATCAGCACATACTGAAGGAATGTAACTCCAAATACAAGCTGTTCCAGCACAGACTTCAATACCAATAAATGCTTCTTGCAGTGAAGAATATGAGGACCTTAGAGGAAGTCTAGAATGTGGGGTCCTCTGGAGGTATCGACTTTCTCTGTCTCACTGACACCTATCTTCCCACTGATGAGCAGGATATACTCCAGTAGGTGCTCAATAAATGTGAGTAGACTGGCCAGATAAGTGGGTGACAAAGTACCCCAGGGAGGACATGAACTCGCTTTTCCTGAAAAGCTTTAAAAATAAATATTGTCATTTGCCTTAGGTGGCTGGGGTTGAATTTCACCTGGAGGCACGGAGAATCCCATGGTGACCTCTGGGTGTCCTTTCAAGCCACAGGGCACCCTCAGGCCAAGCACCTGATATACGGCTTAGAGAGCTTTGAAGAAAGAGCCAAGAAAACTTCTAGCCCCCAGTGATGGCAAAGCAGTGGTGACGTGTGTGAGCAAGGGTAGCAGCCAAGACTACCTTTCATCCATTCACACTGGAAATGCAGAAAGCACCTCCAAGAGCAGAGTGGGCTGGATGGGAAAGCTGGGGCTGGACGAAGTCACAGCTCCCTCACAGTTAGAAACTGCCCCCAGTCCCAAATCATTAGCCATCAGTGATTTTCTGTGGATCTGTAAGGAATCTGATTTTAATTGTTATTTCTTCCTTGGGTTCTATCCGCTCTCACGGCTCCGTAAAGGAGAAAGGGGAAGCAAAGGCCGGAAGAGGGAAGCACTGGCTGGGAAGGGGAGGGCACCCTGTGGGCTCCCACACTGGAGCCCTGCAGTCGGCAAGGAGCCCACCATGCCACAGGCTTCCAAGGGATGTGGTCCGGAGGGTTCTTAGAATACAGCCATCACTGTGGGCTGGAGAAGCTTCTCGCTTTAATGACTGAGAAGCAGAGAGAAAGGAAGGAGGCCAGGTAGGAAATAAAGGGCCGGATGTGTACCATCAGACAAGTGCAGAGGAAGATGAAGACAGATAAGCACACATGATCTAGTAAAAGCGGCTGCCTCGGCCCAAGCCTGACCACATCTGCTTGCCTTCAAAGTCCCACCACTCCACCCCCACCTCGCTGAAGTCACGACACTGAGCTGAGTGTGTGAAAGCCTCTGTTCTCACTGACTCTGGGCCACGTCCCTCCTTACACGTGGATAACACAAATGTCAGCTCCCACTGCTAGCCCCCACTCGCAAAGCCCCAATACTCCCACGCCCACCCGGACAGGCTCTGACTTCCCCCCAACTCTCCAGGGTGAGAGCGAAGACAGGCAGTTCCACGGACACGTGAGCGGAGCAGAGCGAGACAGACAAAATCCTCTCTCCCAAGGAGTCTTGTGCCTTTAAATTGTCTCTGTAATGGCTGGCTCAGAGGCAGAAATATTTGGCAGCCCTGAAATTAAAAGTGATAAATTTCCTCGCCAAGCTTTGATCGATAATAGAGGCCTCATCTGTTAATCAATAAGACAGTCTCTGCCTGTTTACTGTGCATATGTTGTTCACTGCTGCCTTCAGTATGATGTCAGGTTTGCATTCAAAGCAACTCAAGTGTGTATAAACCACATGGCTATTCCCAAAATGCATTACGGTGACATCATGCAGCCACTAATACATTTATAAAGCATCAATGGGAGGGGGCAAAGGAGGAGGGAAGAAGGTCATGCCAGCTGAACACAGCGGGTGTGCATGGACCTAGCAGCAGCATTTACACCCACAAAATTTTCTGGGGCTCAACCTGGAGTAGGGAGAACTCCAGGCACACAGCTCTGGGATGGCCATGACTTGCCATATCCTTCCTACAGACGGGAGCTGGTTTTTGAATGTCCAGTAACTATATGCCAAGAGGTAGATTACAGGAAATAAACAAAAGAGACAAAATCCCTGCCCTCAGGGAGCTTATGTTCAAGAGGGGAGGGTGGATTTTTAAAGAGCAAGTAAATATAAAACAGGCCAGGTGGTGATAAGTGATAAAAAGAGAAATAAATTAAGTGAAGAGGGCCAGGCACAATGGCTCATGCCTATAATCCCAGCACTTTGGGAGGCCGGGATGGGTAGATCACTTGAGCTCAGGAGTTCAAGACCAGCTTGGCCAACATGGTGCAACCCCATCTCTACTACAAATACAAAAACTGACCAGGCATGGTGGCTGATTTTAAATCCCAGCTACTCAGGAAGCTGAGGCAGGAGAATAGCTTCAGCCCGGAAGGCAGAGGTTGCAGTGAGCTGAGATCACACCATTGCACTCCAGCCTGGGAAACAGGAGTGAAACCCTATCTCAAAACAACAACAACAACAACAACAAAGCATTAAGTGAAGATAAACAGAGAGTGCCAGGGGCTGTTCTTTTACACAGGCTAGTCAGGGAGGCCTTAGCTGATGCACTGACATCTGCATACAGCAAGGCCACCACGTGACAACATCCACGCTAGGCAAGGGAAGAGGAGCAAGGAGGCCAGCTGCATGGAATGCACGGAGGTTGAGGTGGGAGACGTGGGGATGGGGCAAGTTAAGGGATAGATTGTGCGAAAGAAATTAAATAGCAGAGGGAGAATAGTGGAAGATAAAGGGCGCTAGACCCTTGCTATCCATAGCAATCACAGATCCAAGCAAACCGAGGACAACAGCAGGATCTAGAGGTGCAGGCATGAGATCCCACGCCTAACCTGGTCACTCACAACTAGTCATCACACCTCGATGAACTGATTTCCCAATCTGTAAAATGGGCGTAAGCCTATCTGTCTCCCTGAGGCTGCTGTGAGGAGCAAACAAGATAATAGACATGAATGAATACGAAACTCCTTGCAGATCACAAAACACTCTGTGGACAGCACAGGTCCTTGGTACCATTTATACCTCAGGAGGCTGCACAGTGTGGTTACGAGCTCAACATTTAGGTCAGACAGATCAGAGGTCAAATCCCAGGCAAGCTAGTCGCCAGCTGTGACCCTCAGCAAGCTGCCAATCTCAGGGAGCCTGTCGCCTCAGCTGTAAAATGGAAACAGTAAGGAGAGGTCCCTCAGAGAGTTGCGACAAGCTGGGGAAAGTGCTCCACCCCACAGCTGGTGGACAGATATACAGAATCAGTAAGTTGCAGCTACCATTTATCTCCAGTCACTTTTCCTTTAAAGAAACAGCTCCCTTCATGCAATTAAAGTATGGCTGATTTTACTGGAAGTGGATGTACAGTTATTTGGGGGCCATTTAGCTTGTGTAAAGTGAGTCTCACATTCATAAAGACATACGGCACCACACGTGCACATACGTGAACACACGCACACCCCACCTTGTTCCTCTAATTTAAAGATGAGTGATTGTTTTGTTCAGGGGAGCAGAAAAATGTGCCATCGAACCAGTAAGTCCGTATCAGCAGCTATTCACCAACCTGGCTCTGAAATCTTCTCTGGACAAGCCCCTGGAGCCCCGTTCAACTGTCCTGTATTTGGGGCTCTTTTCCATCTTCCCAGTGGACTGTAAGCTCTGTGAGAGCAGGTTCCCACCTGTCTTGGGCTTTACCATATCCCCGATGCCCTGCGCCATGCCTGGCACACAGTCTGTGCCTACTAAATGCTTGTTAAGCAAAGAAAGCCCTAGGCAGGTTCCTAGGTGCAGAACTCACCTGGGAAGGGCGCAATGGCCACTCAGGGCACTGCCAAGCTGTCTGTCCCCTAGGGGGTGGCAGAGTCCTTATTCTGCACACTCAGTTCTCTACTAACCCCTATTTAAAACTCAAGGACATGGTCTCTGGCTAGGTCTTAGGCAGTTGAGAGGAAAAGAAAGGAAAGGTTAGGAAGTGGGGCTGTCTGCTTCCTCTGGTGCGAGACCTCCCTCTCTCATCAGTATGTCTGCTACCAACCCAGTCCAATGCTCACTGTGGCAGCCAACAAACAAGCCTTCCCTCCACTACAGTCAGTGAGCCTCCTACCCCCAGGCAGTGATCTGCTGAGTGACTACTCTGTCCCCCAGGCTCTGAGTTTACCTGAGATTCCAGGTACCCAGCTGTGAAAGAGACAGGCAGACATCCTTGCCCCTGCCAGTCTCCCAGGGACCCCGCAGATGAGGGCTTCGGGATGTTCTAAGCACCGCCTTGCAAGGAGCTCCCTGATCATTTTGGGTTCTCCAGACCCCTACTCTTCTCCTCCTTTTTCCCTGACTTCCTGACACCTCCAGAAGGTTGGGGACAAAGGAAGGAGGAAGGTTCAAAGCTGGTTAAAGTTTGGTGGAAAGAGAGGACGCACATGCCAGAGGTGGGACTGAGGCCTCCGTGTGTGGGAGCAGCTCTCCCTCTGTGCCAAGGATCACCCCAACTCACAGGAATCAAAGTCGGGAACAGCCAGCAGGGCACTTTTAAAAATATAAAGCTTTCTCTAAAAGCCCAGGATCCCGATGACAATTAAAGCTGAAATCCAGTAGAAGCCATGACAAGCTCCCTGCAGCTGCCCTCTCCCCCTTGACAAAGAGCCTCTCTCCCTACCTGCCCTAACCAGAAATGAGGCTGAGGAGGTCCGGGGCATCCAGGAAGGAAGCAGAAGACATTGACTGCAATCAGATATGGGGTGGTGTCTCTCTGAAGGAAAGAAGGCAGAAGCCAATGAGTGAAGAAAAAAAAATCCAAATCCCTCCCTCTCCAAAACCTCTCCCACCCCCATGCTAATAATAAGAAGGGGGAAAAAAAGAACCACTGAAAAAACACCTAATGTTTGCCAGCATCTAATGCTGAGTGGTGTGTCCTTTTTTCAAAATTCCTTGAGATTTTAAAATAAACATCTTGAATGTTCTGATGAGATCTGCACGCCTGCTTACATAAGGAAGTACAGAGTGTACCAAAACAGCAGACCCAAAAAAAGCATAAGCTGTCAGAACAATGAGTACAGACGCGGGGCATTTTACAACAGGCCACGGTGTACAGTTTTATTTACAGTACCTCTTATCAGACGGAGAACAGCACACTGGCTGCCAATTCCAAAGGCCGGCACTGTGTGTTCTTTCCCTCAAGGAGATGTGTACTCCCGGAGAGGAGCTTGAAGGCTCTCTCTCTCTCTCTCTCTCTCTCTCTCTCTCTCTCTCTCTCTCTCTCGCTCTCTCTCTCGCTCTCTCTCTTGCTCTTTCTCCTTTATCAACAAAACAAAAAGCTGATCCAGAACCAGAGTTTCTGGAAGGTACACAGACTCAGGAAAGAGAGAAAAGGGAAAGCAGGTGAACAAATGCTGGCTGAAAGGAAAACAACCAGCCCCATCGATCCGTCCAGGATATGGTTCAAGGGTAGCTGTGGTTGACGAGGCTGTGGGGAAAGGTCCTCAGAGCCCAGCCTCACTACAGGATGGGAGGGTGAATGAACTAATGATACAGGACCGAGAAAGACACCAGGAAAGTCTCCTGGGCTGAGCAACAGAAAAATGGGAGTCACCTGGGATTGAGGACAGGTGGTTTTCAGATCTCCAAAAGCCAGTGTCCTGCCAGTGACCTGGCAAATGACTGACACCTTATGTGTGGCTAAATATCCACTCTGCAAAAGAGGAAACCCTGGAATGGGTCAGGAGGAAATGCTGAGACATCTCTATGGCCGAGAGAACATTTCTTATCCTACCTAATAAATGTGATGCTACTAGGAAGCTGCATGGTGCCCTTGTCTCTTAACTGGGATCCTGGAGTCCCTCTCTCAAGTCCCACAGGGAGCACACCTTGTCCCTTATCCCTGCAACTCAGTTCTCAGCCAGAGTGGCTTGGAAAGCTCTTTTGTTACTCCTTTTAGCACCAGCAGGTAATCCAACAGGCTTAGAAACACTGACCACAGCCAGAACACACACATGCACTCAATATTAAGCTGCACAGGAAGGTAGTGAAGAGCACGCTCTCTGGAATCAAACAAACTCTGGTTCAAGTCCCAGTTCTACCATGTCTAGCTACCACCCTGGAGATTGAATTATCTTTTCTGGGCCTGTTTCTTACCTAGAAAACTGGGCTCAAAGTGTTTATGCCACACTTTGAGGGATGATTAATGTAAATAATATATGTAAAGTGTTTAATACACTGTCTGGCATACAGTAACTGCCCAATAAATGCTGGTTGTCATTAACACCAACATCATCATTGACACGAGGAGATAAAATAATAGCAAGGTATAAGACACACACAAACGTCAAATGCATGCAAGAGATACATCACACCATTTAAAATACTCTTACCTTTCCAGCCAAAACACACCAGTAAAGACGGGGTCAGATCAGTCTTCCCCAGGAGGAGATCAGGCCCCTACCATCAGCTGCCATCATCACTCATGGCCAATGTTTAATGGTATTATTACCCTCCTACTGCCTACCCAGAAGGGAACCAGAGAATGCAAACCAGTTTGAGATGATTTATGTTTTTAAAAATACATGAGTGAATTATTTTAAATAAAATGCAAGTAAGATAGTAAATTTGTTGCAGATTTTTAAAAAATACAGGCCAGGTGCAGTAGCTTGTGCCTGCAACCCCAGCCTGGGTGACAGAGCCATACTCTGTCTCCAAAAAAAAATACGAATCTTCCTGAAGTCTAGGAGTAGTGACTCAGGGGTTCACCTTACCATTGCTTCTAATCTCTTTCTTCTCCTGGCAACTTCTATGACTGGGCAATCATGGTATGGTGGTGATCAGCACAAGGACACAAACTCTCTCTTACCACAGGAATGTCAGCCCCTGCTGTGATGAACCAGACTTCCTTCCAGACATGCCTTGCCAACTGAGAGATCTCTCAGAGGTTAATGGTCAGGCCCCTCAAAATGAAGTTTCAGGCCGGGTGCAGTGGCTCATGCCTATAATCCCAACACCTTGGGAGGCTGAGGCAGGTCCGAGAGTCGGGAGTCCGAGACCAGCCTGACCAACATGGAGAAACCCCATCTCTACTAAAAATACGAAATTAGCCCGGCGTGGTGGTGCATGCCTGTAATCCCAGCTACTCAGGAGGTGGGGGCAGAAGAATAGCTTGAACCCTGGAGGCAGAGGTTGTGGTGAGCCAAGATCGCGCCATTGCCCTCCAGCCCGGCGACAGAGCAAGTCTCTGTCTCAAAAAAAAAAAGGGGGGGGGAAATAAAAGAAGTCCCACAGCAGCTCAAAGCCAGAGACAGCTTTAGGGCTCTACTGCTCATTGATGGTATGGTACTAGCATCAACTTCACAGCCTCACTTCCCTCCTGAGAACGAAGCTATTCATCCTCACGTGACAGCTTAAACCAGAACCTGTATGAAGTACCTGGCATACAGCAGGTGCTCAAGTCACAGTTATTATCACGATTATGAAATAATTTCACTTCATCAAGCTGATGAGCTCCAGGAGGACAGACCCTGGCCACAGCCTACAGGGTATGCAGCCCACAGTATTTCCAGCCCCACAGCTCTGGGAGGAGGCCCACTCGCAATAAGTAAATGGCCTGTGTAAATGAGATACTATGTTCTCTGGGGTTCTCGTATAGATGATATTATGCTATTGGGAATGGGAGACAGGACCAGCCTTAGGTGAGGCAGGGTAGATAATTGGCTCAAGGAGGGTTCTGTTGGCCAGCACACCCAAGATTTTCCAAAGTACCAAAAGAAACTGACTTGGGGTCTTGACTGTCACTGCCTGAGCTGTGCAATGTAACCTCGATGAATCCTTTCATCTGTCCATCTTGAAATGACAAGTTTTAAACTGGGACCTCTCTAAGGAAGAAAAGATGAACAGGTGTTCATGAGAAGCTGGGCACTCATGGCAAAGAAAGGTAAACATGGCCATACCCGAGATCTCAAATGCTTACAACCCTTGGGGTTCGGAAGGTGCTGCTGAGACCAAAGGAGGGCTGGGTTCCTGGGTTCAGCCGGCAGAATCCTTCTCAAGGTGAATACTCTGCTCCATCAGGCAGGTAAAGTGGAACAGAGAGTCCAGACATTGGGAGAATCATTAGCCAGAGTCAGGCTGGGC
Source organism: Rhinopithecus bieti (assembly GCF_001698545.2). Taxonomy (NCBI): domain Eukaryota; kingdom Metazoa; phylum Chordata; class Mammalia; order Primates; family Cercopithecidae; genus Rhinopithecus; species Rhinopithecus bieti. The sequence goes on from NW_016807677.1 coordinate 4,696,912, forward strand.
CAGTGCGGCTGTGCCAAACGCTGACCCGAGTTCCAGGGAACACCTGGGCTTTCAAGTGTTCATAACTTTGTTTTGTTTAAGAGAGAGAGCTTTGCAAGCTTGGCATTTGTGAGAGGCTGGATAATAAAGCCAGGGACATAAGAGTAAGGGTTTCTGCCATGATTTTATGGGACATCTCCGCAACTCCTAAACACCAACAATCACCCTCCTCCCAGGTCTCTACTTGGGGATTCTCAGGAGAGAAGTTCAGAATGAAAAGAGAAGTTTCTGCTGGTCCCCAGCAGCCCCAAACTCAGCCTGTGATCTGAGCCTTCGGTCTCCTCTTACCCTCATTTATTCTGCTCCTTTCTTCTGAAGCAACTTCAGAATGCTCCGTCACAGGCCCCCACCCTAAAGGTGGCATGGAGGATTTTACGCACATTCACACACACACACACACACCCGTCTCCCCTGAGTAGGATTCACAATACTGGCTGGGAAATGGAAAAAAGAAAAGTAAGACCCCTCCAGCGTTGGTGGCAAGGATCCAAGTGCCTACTCCACCCATTTCAAGCTGATACCTGGCCCCACCCCGGTCCCCCAGCATCTCCTGCCACTCCTGCCAACTGACTTTTCATTGGCGGTATTTTAAAGGGAATAGGAGGCAGTGTTCCTCAGCCTCGACGGCGTGCTGGACCTCCCTCACTTTCTCCAGGCTTGTTCCTGCCTCCCTCATTTCCCACTGACTGAAGAGAATGCCGAGTCCTCTCACAATGTTGAGATCTCCTTGGGATCTCGATATTGATAATTCCTTCATTGCTTGGTTCTCAGAGTCCCCTGTCCTCTCCATTCTCCTAGCATCTCTCTCCAATGCCACTTGCAACTGTCTTTGTAGTGTGTATGTGTGTATTTTGTTTCTAAGACAGAACATCCTTAGGTAATATTTCAACAAATGGAAAGAAATAAAGCCTTTTAGAAGGCTCCAGATGCTGTCACAAGCGTGATAACCGTTGCACTCTTCAAGAAACCAATTGGCAGAGCTCTGCATACAAGTTGTCTGCTGACAATTGGCTGTGAGCTGTACAAGCTCTGCAGATGAGAGCTTCTCTTCTCCTGGAAAAGTCCACAAGGAAGCAGTGCCATAGACCCTGAAGACATCCAGGTCAAGCTGCAGGGAAGAGGCAGGGTTCAGTATGCATAGAAGGCTGTCCAAGCTGGGCCCTTGCTCCCATCACAGGCAGTTTAGTGGAGAACCTGGGTTTGATGTTGACAGAACTTAGATGTTAGCTCAGCTACCCACTAGCTAAATCAGGAGTGTTAGCAGCTAAACTCTCTGAGCCTTGGTTTCGTCACCTGTTAAAGAGATAATGATACATCCTTCCTATCCTAAAAGCAGGACTTCAAAGTTGCACAACAGCAGTGACACCACTCACTCAGAAGTGGGACTATAAGGGTGTTGGAAGGTTTAAATAAGATGATACACATGAAGGTGCCCAGCACAGAAAGTGGAGCTCAACAGACACACAACACCAATACCTTCACACCTTCCTTTCCAAGATCCTACAAAGGCTGCCCTGCAATGAGGAGTCACAATGCTGCTGCTGCCAGTGTTGACAGTAATCACAATAAAAATACTAATAACATGTGTTGCCCATTCATTATGATGCAAGCATTGTGCTAACTACTTTATATGCAATATGCCATTGAATTCTCCCAACAACTCTAAGATTACCCCCCATTTTATACATGTGCAAACTTTTCTTTTCTTTTTTTTTTTTTTTTTTTTTTTTTGTTGAGATAGAGTCTCATTCTGTTGCCCATGCTGGAGTGCAGTGGTGGGATTTCAGCTCACCACAACCTCCTCTCCCGGGTTCAAGTGATTCTCCTGCCTCAGTCTCCCAAGTAGCTGGGATTACAGGAACATGCCACCACACCCGGCTAATTGTTGTACTTTTAGTAGAGATGGAGTTTCACCATGTTAGCCAGGCTGGTCTCAAACTTCTGATCTCAGGTGATCCGCCTTGGCTTCCCAGAGTACTGGGATTACAGGCAGGAGCCACCATGCCTGGCCTTAAATGTGCAAACTGAGAGGTTCTAAAAAGGCTTAACTTCTCTTGCCCAAGGGTTTCATAGGCTAGTAGGCAATAAAAAAAAAAAAAAAAAAAAAAAAAAAAAAAAACCCCTCAATCAGGATGGCAGCATGGGAAGCCCACCTAACTCTCTTCTCCAAGTCCTTTGCCCATTAAGAACAACTCTCACCTCCTGGTCCAGGCATGAAACAACACTGTCTATCCGAGAAAGCCTGGGCTGGGAGCAACACAGGGTCTAGACCTGCCTCTGCTTAGATTTCAATGTATTCTAAGATCCTGCTTTTCTTGGCTTGTTTCTCCATCTACCAAGTGGAAGTCACGTTCCTTGCCCCTCCCAGCACTTAAAGCTATTATAGAGAGGAATGAGCTCAAAGGTATGAAAACATGTAGGAAGGAAAAAGTATAACCCATCTTCTAGAGTGACTTATAATAAAACTCTAGACATATACCTCCATGCTTGACTCCCTTCTTAGGCATTCTCCTTTCGACTTCTAAGCAAGCAAGATGTTCTATCATAAAAAGACAATCAGTTGCATTCGCTGAAAGTAGAAAAATGGACTCTCACATTGATGAATGATAGCAAACGACAAAGACCAATGTAGACAAGGTTTCTTGGTTAACCTTCAGTTCACCAAAAAGTCCTTTGATTACATCTTCTCTGAGCATCCTAGTTAATCAAGGCTTTGCCGAGCAGATCCTCACTCTCAGCTGTAAAGGCCTCTGCTCTTCCCCATGTCCCTCTGCTTGTGCCCCTTATAGTCTGCCCTTTACTCACTGCCCAGATTGGACTCCTTCCCCCAGAAGAGCAGGTGGATTCAATTATCTTGGGGCTGAGTGCGTAAATTTTAGAACCAGGCATCCCTCCTAGAGACTCCGGAGTTGTCAGTTACTTTAAATTCATTAATACACATATACAGGTACAGACGTGCTTCCACAGTGCTTCCACCCTTGGCGACAGCTGGGAAAGAGGCTCCACCACCTGACCCATCCGTCACAACACCCACCATCCCCATCTCAGACACGGAGCCCCAGAGACTGCCACCCTCCCTTCCCCTTCCCCGGGCCCCTCAGTGGCACCTCGAGGCTGCCAGTCTCTCCAGGCCTGCTGTGGCTTTTAGAAAACAGAGCATGTCTATTTTTAGCCCTTCTCAGCCTAATAATACTCCCCAACACCCATTCAGCTTAATCACTTTATTGAGGACAAGAAGCGGGCTCTCTAGCCCGGGTGCTTCTGATGTTAGGAAGTAGTAAAATGTTCAAACTGGTTAAAAATGACACTCATTGGCTTGCCTTTGGTGTTTCTGAAACCTTAATTGTGGCTCAGGCTGTGGATCTAAAGAGCCTTGCAGGTTTCAGAGTCTGGCTTCCTTACCCCCTGCACCATAATTGAGGTGTTACATTACAACGACGGCACTGACATTTGCAGGCTCAAAATTCAGAAGCCTTAAAATGCCACACTTTTCAAAACAGAAATATTGCCTGCCACACTTAATGCCCATTCTAAGTATGAACCACCTCCCTGCCGGAAAAAAGCCAAAGCAAAACAAAACAAAACTCGTCTTTTCTGGCTGCCCCCATGCCAAAGGTCCAGGTGGGAAACTATTTGCCATATTAAGCCCATAGTTGCTTGAAAACAGAAATGTTTGTTTGGTGTAATTAGAAGACCTGCAAGTTCGGTGTGTGCAGAAAATAGACTGTTGGCAGCTCTTCCGCGCGCACCTTTGAGACCGTGACTTCCAAAGCTTCAGGGTGAGCATCTGCAAGCGTGCAATCTGTACCACGTGAGCCATGGGCTGGGAGAAGTGGGCAGCCTGGAAAGGGGATGGAAACAACTTCGCCTCAGACCAGGGGCTTCAGGGTCAAGTGGCCCTGGGGTCACAGCACAGCTCTGTCTCTTACTTGCTAGGTGACCTTAGGCAAGTAAACTCAGTCTCCTTATCTGTAAAATGGACATCCTAACAGTACCAACTTGAAATGGGTCTTGTGAGGCTCAAATGAGATGATGAAGTAAAGCAATCTGGCACAGTACCTGGCACCTGTAGACCTCTAGACCTCCAGGAAATGTTAGCTGCCACTGTCATTATCTTTGGTTTCCTCCTTTCTACCATGGGCTCCTTCTAAGACAAAGTGTTTAGTTTTTGTCTCTTCTGCCTTGCCCAGGACAAAAAGGACATCTGGGCACTAGAATGGCTAACCATGGCCAGCTGCGTGCGGTCGCGGGACATCTTCGGACATGCAGTAGGGAACTCCCATGGACTCAGAGTGGGTAGATGGAGCTGGAACCAAAGCAGGAGCATTGAGGGGATGACTTCTCAGGTCCCATTCAGCTAAGCGAGTAAAGGTCACATCCAAGGCCTGGAAACTCACCTGGACCAGGCTCTTCTCCATTCCTGGGCAGCTTCCCCTGCTGCTCCTGTCTCTCTTTCCTTCCTTCTCAGGCAGGGTGCTTTGAAGCACCTTCATAAACGTCCTGCTCTTCAGCAGGCAGAGGCGGAATGCCTCATTAACTTAGCTAATTTTACAATTTAACCAACCACCACATTCCTGCTTCGATTCAGCCAGCCTCTGACTGTGACAAACTTTTATAATGTTGAGATGGAGGAAGGAAGCAGAGAGTCCATGCCAGAGACTGAAGATGAAGTTCCGAAAACTAAAGTGGGAGACGGAGAGTGGGAAAAAAAAATAGCTCTATGAGCTCTAGGTATGCCCCCAGAGCAGAATTCCAGGCTGTGCAGGGCTGAGCAGTAGGGAAGAAAGCCATGCCGGCCTTGTGGTGTCAGAAAGATGGAGTGCTCCCATGACAATGACTCTTCCTGTCACCTCGGGGGGCCGGGGGCTATATTGGGAAGCACAGTGACATGCTGTCCTCTGAGGGGCACGATTCAATCCTGATGGGCAGCAGGCCAGAGGTGAGGCAGGCCACCCAGAGGACGTGTTCAGCTTGGCAAAGCTGCAGGGCCCCTTCCAAAGGGTACTGAAAGGCCCTTCCCAGCCCACTGAGCCGGCTCCCAGCTCCCGATGGAGATTCTGGCCGGGGGTGGAGTTCGGTGGGAGACTGCATGTCTAGGAATGTTTCCCCATCAAGAATCCCATGGGCTAGAAAAGATCCCCAGGGTTGTCATCACAGTCCTACATACGCTGGTCCACGCTTTGCTCGGCCGGGACAGACAGGACCTCATTAGAGCCAGAGAGTATCATTCGGCCTCATTATCTATAATCAGACCCTGCTCTCGGTGGACAGATAAGTAATGAAGACAGTGCACCATGATTCTCTCTGCTCCCAGGTCAGCTTCAAAGGCTGTACCTGTCCCTCTCGAGCCTGTACTCCAGAGCGTCTGACTCCAGACCCCAAATCTCAATGAATGCAAAACTGGCCCCCCAGCAGTGCTCTCTCAGATGTGCTGGATTATGTCCATTAGGCCCCAGTGAAGGCACTGGGAGATCTGGGACATTCAGGCAAGATAGTGGCCTCCCAAAATATCTAGTCTCTGGGCCTTTATCCTGGGTTCATATTAGCAAAGGCAACTGAGGAAGTAAGACTCCAGCAAATCCAAAGTTTCAGAGAGTTCTGTCTTTACCCGGAGTTACCTTGTTACTGAAAACGACTGTGGCCTTGCATAATTACTCCAACAAAAATGCAGCCGCCAATGAGCTCCCTGTGCTCAATTAGCTTATAATAGTCAGTGAGAGAGCTGCTGAGGTTTAATCCAACTACCCCAGAAGACTTTTTATCCCAACTACCTAATGAAAAGTTTAGAATTTGCTTTTTTTTCCCCTTGTCCCAGGCAAGTGAAAGAATTCCAATCAAAATGGGACTGGTTTGGGGGAAGGAGGAGGGAGTGTGTTAACTACTGGGGAAAAGTCTGGAAGAGATGTCTTTGTCAGGTTGAATCCCGGAGAGAGCCAACAAAAGGAGCCCCTGACTACAGAGGCATCCGCCCCTCTCTCCCACTGGCTTCCATCTATGCAGTGAACAAGCACAGTCTTCACTAAAGCCATACACAGGGGCTTTACCCACGTGGACCGAGGAGGTGGGCCGGAGCACATCCTGAGACGGTCCTCGGACACTTCCTCCATTTGCCCTCCAGGGTGACCAACTCTGTCCTCAGCCTCACCCAGAGGCAGCCCTCTGACCTGTCTTCTCAACCTAGGCTTTGTGGGGTTCTAGGTACTCGTAACATAATTTTTTAGTCCATCAAGTCCTATATGAGAAATTTACAATCTTCTGGGTCTGCACCCAATGTTAAGCCTCGCTTTCACATGTGTGTTTGTTTCGTGGATGCCTCAACTTGGAGGGGCACCCTGAAGTGGCAGCTTTTCATCTTTAATGCAGTGTTTCTCAACCTCCAGGCCAAGGAGGCCCATAGCCATCTCAGGGATCGGAGGACTCCCAAGTGCAAGAAACTGGGCTCTAAGTCTCTGCTAGGTGGCTGGGGGCAGAGGAGGATGAGGAGGAAATAGGTGCCTGCCTGGCTGGTTCCAACTCACAGAAGCTCTTGCTTCCTCTTGTCCAGAAAAGTAGGCCCACTCCCACCACAGCATTCCTTCTGGATACTCCAGCAGCAAAGACCTCATCAAAATCCCATGAACCTCCTTCCCGAAGCTTTCCTCATCCCCCTGGTTCATAGGAACTTCTCCCTGCTCTAAATGCCTGCAGCGCTCAGCCTTTCCCCTTGCGGTCACAGTGAGCACACCCAGCCTTGCTCAACGCCTTCTCTTGCCAGAGGGCTCGTGTCACCCTCTCAGCCAGACCACCAGCTTCCTGCAGACAAGGACACTGGCTTCAACCTCTTTGTCCGCCCTGCCTAGCTTTGCACACCACTGGCCCTAGGTCCAGTTGCTAACTGATGAATGACTTCACAAACGATTTCCCACAAAAGAGGGCCACACGTGTGATCCAGAGTAGTCATCGAGGTTTCTCTGCTGCTCAACCTTCACCATCTGGTTCCCATTTGGCTGATGTTTCGCTCCCCAGAGAAAGCTCCAGCATCCCCAGCATGTGCCTGGGGAAGATGAGGCTGTCAGAGAACAGACATAACCAGCCTCATGTTAAATGGTCCAGCTTCACTGGACATAATCTGAAAGGTCAGGGAGGCCACAACCTTCCTGACGTGTCATACTCCAAGACGCCTGAAGTCTAAGGTGCTAGTAATAGCCCAAGTGGTCACAGCTCTCACATTTCTAGGCTGCAGCACAGGTCAGCTGCCCCTTTCACCCCACTCCAGCATCACAGGGTGTGTCTGCCAGAAGCAGAGCACCCAGTTGCATCACCACGCAGGAGGGACCACAGGCAGCTCTCTCCTCCTACCCCGCCTCTCTACGTGGCAGGGTAGTGGAAAGGAGGAATGGGGGCATGACACAGTCAAGCTCTCCCTGGGTGGGAGGGCCACACACTAACCCACAGACCCTCCTGCAATGTTCCCAGAACCCTCCTATGCCCAACCCTACGGCACTGCAGAGAACTCACAGCCACAACTCACAACCACTGAACACATGCTCCTCTGGCAGAACAGGAAGAGGCTAATAAGCCACACCTGCTCCTGGTGGCACAGGTGCAAAGCACTCAGGCAGCAGCCAATTACTATGCCACCTTCCCCACCCCCAGGACCCTTGGGCACAGGGCCTTCCTGGTCTTAGCTCCCCAGTTTGAGAGATTGGTTACCTCTACAAACAGAGAAGCAGCAGCATGCTATACTATAGTAGAAAAGCAAGATGCAGGGTGGAAGGAGAGAGAAAGAGAGGGAGATTTGAGTCCAGCTCTGCTACTTTCTAGCTTTATGATCTTAGGCAAGTTAACTCTTTATTGTCCTCATCTGCAAAACAGAATCGGCATATCTGTCTTCCAAAGTTGAAGAAAGATTGAGTTCAGATGTGCAGAACACACAGTACTGTGCCTGGAACACAGCAAGTTTCAATAAATGTCTTTCTCTCCTTCCTGCATCCAAACCACGCATCCTGAGCGCTTCACTTCTTCAACAGATATTTCCTGAGAGCCTGCTATGTGTCCGGCTGTGAGGATGCAACAGAGCATACTACTGACAAGGTCCCCGCCTTCCATCCTTGTCTTCTCATCCAGACTGCTGACTCCTGGGGCCGGAGGGAAGCAGGCAGCATCTCAGGTCTGTTCCTTACCATGTGTATGCCTGCTCACTCACACATTAGGTTATTTTTCAAATGACTGAGCTATAACCACCATTTGGGTTACCAAGCAAGTAGTATAAGGGGACACGAATCACATGTTCTCAAGAAACTTAGAGTCTAGTAGGCAAAAAAGGCCAAGCAAATAAATAGCTGTGTAACAAAGAAGATGACAGGTGCTGTAAGAGGGGGATAGATAAATGGCTAAGAGCGATCAGACGGGGGGCGGCCTCTCGTCTTGCCCAGACAGACGCATCCTAGGGCTGAGTCAGCTGACTTTTCAAAAGAGAAGAGAAAAAGGAACACTTGCTGGTGGGGCACCAGTCCTAGCATGGGAAACAGGCAGGACCCATTTAAAACAACCAGAGGCAGGTTAAAGCCTTTTCTGGCAAGTCCCAAAACTCGTGGAGCTGACCAGACAACCAGATAGAACCAATACTGTCAAAATCCTACAGATTTTTAGAAAACCATTTAGCTGTTACCGGGATGATAAAAGAATCTTGCCATTCTAAGGGAAGGTTCGGGCTCAGAGGAAGGAGGGGTTGCTGAGAGAGGAGGAGGGGGTTGGGGAGAAAAGGGAACGCCCTACAAATATAGATCAGGGTTAGGGAGAAAAACCAGACGGCCAAGGACACTTATGCATTGTAGTTGCTCTACTACCTAATTAATTCAGTAATTTCAAAAACAATTGTATTTATGTTCCATTTACCACATCAAAGGTGAAAAAAAATCCTACTGATGCTAAAATAATACCTCAAGGCATCTATTTTTAATCAGTTAAAAAAAAAAAAA
>NW_016807677.1:4708614-4712755 GCF_001698545.2 Rhinopithecus bieti
AAAAAAAAAAAAAAAAACAACTCGCCCTGGTTTCTATACAATCTCTCCTGGGCAGACCACCAACCCTGAGAGAGAGAGAGAGAGAGAGAGAAAGAGAGAGAGAGAGAGAGCGAGAGAGAACACAGCCAAGCCCTCTCTGAGAGCCTTCCTGGCTGCTGAAAACCAAGCTTGTCAAAAAAAAAAAAAAAAACCCACAAATCCATAATGGCCCGAGGCTCCTCTCCAATCTATTTTCTGCTCAGCTGGTTTTAAATGAAGTTATTATGAGTCATTAAAACACCCGCAAGCCAGTGGAAGTCAGCCAATTACAATTTTAAATTTAGCCTGTTCTCTGCCCCATTCTCTTGTTTTCTTCCTTTGCCCACAGAATGCTGCTGCTGTTATTTTTTCCCTCCCTTCCTTTACCCAAAGTGAAAGAGACAGTTATGAAAATGCATAGTATTGCACAGAGCACAGAATCATTCATATGAAACTCAAATTATTAAATTAAAAAAATACAAACTTCTGCCCCTTCTAAAGTCAACCCAAGTCTTGCCTCAGCCCACTGGATTCCTCAGAAACTCCAGTCTAAGCCCTAAAGGTCATGGGGCTATTTTTAAAATGAAAAGGTTCTTCTGTGGGGTCTTGTTGAGAAATGTTCACATCCATCACACAAAATCAACATTTTCATGGCTGAATCCAAAAAGTGGAAACACACCACCACCATCTGAGAATTAATAACAAACAATGAAGTTGAAATTCAAAGGTAAAGGAGGCTTTGCAATCAAGCATGAATGTCGGTGGAAGTCACTTGATATGATGAGCTCATTTAGTTTTTAAATCTTCAAGGTAATGGTCTGTGCGGGCCCATTACAGCAAAGGAACAAATTTGAGTATTTCATGTAAATGCTTCTTCTCAATCTCTTTTTTCCCATGCTTGCACACACAAACACACACATGCACACATGGTGTTCTGATGAGGATTCTGTCCCCATTTCTAGGAATATCACTGCAGCTTTTCCATACCCTCCAACAAGTGAGTCCCTCTACCAAAAGGACTGTCTAATCCTGCAATCTTCACCAACCTTAGTTAATGGATGAGTCTGCAAGCTCCACAGAACAGATGCCCAGATGTCTGCAAACACTTTCCATCACCTCCAGGCCCCCTCTCCCTCATGGTTACACACACACACATACACACACATAGACCAGTCCTCTGTGCCACCATACTTGCAGTTCTACTGCCCCAAGAAGGCAGCAGAGCCCCAGCCACAGACCTAGGCAGTTGAACACCTGGGAGAGGAGTGGATGCCATGCCATTTCATTGACAGTCACCGAGAGTCAGTGTGGAGGCCAGGATGCTACCAACAGTGGCTGCCTACCTGGTGGCTCTGGGTGAGCTGGAACTCAGGGTCCATCCCTACCAAGCAGCCTCACTGAGAAGAGCGTGTGAAATACCATGATGTTTCCAGGCCCACTGTGACCTGCAGCCATTTACCAAAGGCAGGAGGATTTGGCCTGACCTCTATGGAACATAAACCTGAGGCCTGTGAGCACAGATGTCCCAGGCTCTGAAGGTCCCCAGAGCTGGGCAGATGTCACCCTCCTATCTTCACCCCACTCAGTAGTTCCAAGTGGCACCCCTCACAGCAACCTGTCAAGTGGCTCACCGAGACCTGTTCTCCCAGAAGCCAGTAAGGCTGAAGCTTCAGGCCTCTCCCTGGCACTGACCCCTTCCCTGAGAGGGGCTCTAACACTTGGTATTTATAATCCTTTTCTGAGAGACAGCACCCAAAACTGAGTACTCTTCAGGCCCCACCAAACCCAGATCTGCCCTAGTAGTACAAATACTTTTATAACAGGATATTCATTTATTCGACAAATACTATCAGTGCACAACACTCCTATGTGCCAGGCACTCTGCCAGGGCATGAGTACATGAGGGCGGCTGCTGAGTCCTGCACTCAGGTGCACAGTACAGGCCCAGGCGAGCACAGTACCAGCAAAGTCCAATAAGGGCCTTGCAGAGTCTAACCCTGCTCAACTACTTGCCCATCCTCAACACAACTGGGGTTTGCTGGGAACATCCAGAGACCTAGGAAAAGCAGGGGCCAAGCCAGAGAAGCCCCACTCTGGCCCCTGAGAGGCAAGGGACAAGGGCACACGAGGTTCTAGGTGCTGGGAGCATTCTAGGGACACTGGCTCAAGAGTCTTCCCCTCCGGGGAGACCTCTGGGCCAGAGTGACATTTTGTTTTCCATTCCAACCACTGCCCAGCTTCCAAGCTAAAAACACTTCGAGGTGGTGGGTTAGGACAGGGAGACAGGGAGGCAGGGAGAGACAGAGACAAAGACAGAGACAGAGAAAAGACCAACCAAGACAGATGGAGACAAAGACAGATGAAGACATAAGAAGGAAGACAGAAAATACACAGGAGTGTCAAGAAAAGGCCGAAGCTGACACAGACACAAAGGACAGGGACAAAGAGATGAAGTGAGATGAAAGCAGACTGGGGAGAAATAGAAGAAGAGAAGAGCTGAAAAATAAATACCTGCCACCACAGAGACCTGGACGAGAGCACTGAAAGTAAGAGCCACAGTAGCGTGATGGATGCCTAAAGCAGGGTGGGGCCCCTTGGGCACAGCCTAGATACAGAGACCCAGGCCCACCCTGGTTAGAGGGCTGGGAAATGGGGCCAAGGGCAAGAGAAAGCAAGGCCAGGCCTCCTAAGAACTCTTCCGGCAGGGTGTGTGTCTGCGAAGCCAAGGGAAGACGAAAAGACCCTGGAAATCAGAAATGGCATTGCCACTATCAAGTTGATCCCACGTAAATATCCCTCCCCAATAACCCCTTATCCATCCATCCTCAGACAATAACAAGGGCCAGCAAGGCAGCCCAGAATGTAGGAAGGATGGAAGGAGCAAAGGAGAGGAAAGGGAGGCTAGGAGAATCAATGGCAGACAGGCAGATGTTCTAGCATCCATCCCTCTAGGGCACCATTCATTTCCTAATAAGACCGTCATCCTCTAGCTGTGCAAAATCATGTGGTGGCATGAGAGAGGGTATGTGTGGAAGAAACCACCCTATGCTGAGATAGAAAAATCATCGAGAGAGGGAGAAGGAAGAAGGTTATTACATAATTTCCACTTTCTTCCCTCCACCCTCAAAGTAATGTTCTATCTGACAGGCTCCTCTCTGAGGGGGGAAAAATGACAAATCCAATCCAAAATTCAACAGCCTGTGTTCTGTTCAGAGAGCACACAGTGTACTGTACAGCCCATAAAACTCCAAACAGCCTCCAGACACTGCCGCAATCGTCCTCCATCAAAACACTTTGTCTTGCATACAAAAATAAGATACAGCGCTGAACAGAATACAAAATCAGCCCATTACAGTACAGGGAGACTGCTACTTAGCAACGAGGGGGCTCTAAAGCCTCGATGCTCTACAGGAAGCAAAATCTGTCGAGCCTGTTGGGCAAATGATAAACATTAGCAGTATTAAAAAACACAAAAGCCATGTAAATGGATAGACATAATGTGGAAACGAATTTATAGAATAAATTGGGATGGGGGATTTGCGTGGTGGGAGGAGAGGCTGGGATCCAGAGGGGTAGATGGAACAAGCTTCCCCAACCCCTGCTAAGGCACCATATGGAGACAGAGACATGTGTATTTGGGGGCAGGGACATGTGAACCCCCTCTTCACACAGGGGCTGTAGGTGAAGGGGTGGGAGAGAACTGGTGAAAACACTGTTTAAAACCATGACCTGCAATGAACTTTCCCAACTTTCTCGGTTCAGCTGGCCTGACTAGGGCCGGGGGACCCAGGCACAGAACCGCAGCACTAAGGTGGCAGTTATGTGGGGGATTTATCTGCCCTGGGGCCAGCATCGCACCCAGCACCATCACGGAACCTGATACTTGCTGTAAACAAAATCCCTGGCCAAAAAACAAAACCAAAAAACACAAAACAACCCAGATAACAAAACCAAAACACCCCATCTGGGCTGGAAAATCAGTATATTTCATCAGGTAAAGGGGAAAATACTCTGGCTGTGAATCAGCAGCAGGGTTTCGGATCCCAGCCAAAACAGGAGCTAAAAAGCAAAACCATATTCTTCTGGTCTCAGTTTAGGCTCTTGAGGCAGAAAGCGAGAAGGG
>NW_016807677.1:4713128-4772829 GCF_001698545.2 Rhinopithecus bieti
GGGGGGTGGAGAGTAAAAGGGGAGAGGCAAGAAATGTATTTTCATCAGCTAGTGTATAATTTATAAACAGCATTAAACAGTTTTTGTTTTCTTTTTCCTCTCTCCCGTGTATGGGCTTGGACGGTAGTCAAGCCTGCATTAATTTCTGCTTTGGGTACAGTGTGTTCTTGGAGGCGCATCTGCAAGCGATCATAAACTCTCTGGAATGCTGGCAGAACATCCAGACCTGCCGGCAGGCCAGTGACGACACCACTCTGGGAAAAAGTTCGGGAAGCAAGCCAAATTCAGAGTAGGGAGAGAGAGAGAGAAAGAGAAGTGTGTTCAAGAGCAAGCTGGGGGAAAGTGGCTCCCTTCACCCTTTCCTCTCTCTACATCCACATCACCCATGCGGACCGAAGGGAGGGCAGCCCAGCCTCTGAGCCAGCCCCATCTGATCTTCTCCACTTCCTTGACCCAAAAACCAAAGGTTCCCCCACATAAGGAATGTGGAGGGAGTCGAGGAACATGAACAAAGTTTCTTCCTGGTCATCTCCCGGGCTTGCCCTGGTGGTAGGAAGCTAACCACAAGGGAAAGTTGGTATTGACTGGAGAGTGGGCAGAGGGTGCATGGATTGGCCATGGGCTCTCACAAGCCTGGGCAGCCCCCAGTCTCTTGCTCTGAGCAGACACCTAATCTGGGAGGAGAGAGGTAAATGGGAGGAGAGACAAGGTGATGGGGAGCCATCTTTGGACTCAAAGGCAGCTCTCCAATCATCAGCGTGGGGACCACCTCACTCCATCTCCTCCCAGTCACATGGAATTTTCCAGCTACCTCTCTTCCCCCACCTTCTCTATCTTTGAGAAGAAGAAACTGAAACCCACAGCTCAGTGCTCCAAAAAAGAATAAATAAATAAAACAGAACAAGGACAACCCACAGATCTTTGCCATCTTGTAATGCTTTTTTTCCTCCATCCAACCGCGACAGAAGAAAGTCTAACAGATCCAATCTTGTGGACCCCTCCAGCCCTTTTCCCTGCCAGGAGGGTGACCCAGGTCCCAGGTGATAAGCCCCAGCCACTCCATGCTGCTGCTGAAATCAGAAAATCTATCAACGAAAGCCCTCATTCTTTCCCCATGGCTCTGACTCTGGGGAAGAGCCTTGTCTCAGGGATGCTCCTCAACAGCCAGGGCTTACAGTGCCTGACAAGGACAAGAGAGGAGTGGAAGGATGGGGCCTCTCACCTGGCAGAATGGGGCCACATGGCCCTAACCAGCACAGAAGGCACAGGCCTCTCAACACTCCAGCCACACCCCAACATAGATGACCAGTCTTCATGTTCTCTATGGGGCTTTATTCACCCTATATTCTAGCCTAGTGTATATAAAAAAGCCCAACAGTCCCTTCTATTCCAGACACAAAAATGTGTCAACTTCTTACTCAATCCTTCAGTGGCTCTCCAGTGCTTCAGGGAGAATGTAGATCATTTTGCTACTCCTTCCACAGATGTATCTCATCCATCTCTTCTAAACCCTGCACTCTGCTCTCTCCCTGCAGGCCCAGCCTACACACGCAGGTTACACCACCCACCTCCATAGGTGGCTTGGGCTTCCCCTCACTGAGTCCTTTCCAAATGCTGTTCTGTTACCCTCTGGCACAAAACACCCTCCTACTCCGACTTTCTCCCAGATTTCTTAGCACTTTGCACACATTACCATCTTGTATGATGATTGGATAGTCATACTCATCTCCCACGCTAGACTTAAGCTCCTTGAGGGCAGGGATGCTGTAGTAGTCTTCACTGTTAAGTGCACAGAGCCTGACACATAATTTGTGCTTATTAAATATTCTCTGGTTCCAAAAATGAATGACACTCCCAGAATAGGAGCAGGCCATACGAATACTCAAACCCTAATCGTATGCAGCCGAGTCAAAAATAGGGACAAGCAGTTCTAGGCATGCTCACTTATAAGCCACCAGGACGTTAAGCCAAGCTGTGGGAAATCTACCTGATGGGAAACCTTACACTGGCCCATCTCAGAACCAACTTGAGTCACTGCATGTGTCTGTGGTCTCTGCATGGACATCTCAGAGCTAGGAATCACTTCTCATGTTACAACAAGGAGTGGCAAAGAGACAGCGGATCCATAGATGCTTCAAGGCCAGATCCCCAGAAGGGGTCAGGTAGCAGAGGATGAGGAGGGACACAGTCTTCCTGGGACACAGGAAGGGGAGGGGCCACAGTCCTACACCCAAGCTTCACCCTCCACCAGGGCCGGCTTTGCAAAGCCTTGGAGACCATCTCTTTTCCCACCCCAAGCCTCTTTCCCCAATACACAAACCCTTCTGACCCCCAAAACCACCTCTGAGAATGCAGGGCCTGGTCAGATCATCTCATTAGTTAATGAGTTCAGTTACTGATGGGTAAACTTATTGTGATCACAGGTATAGCTCATAAACACTTGATTAGTTCACACATTCAAACTGAAATTAAAACTTCAATTAAACTGAAATTCACTACTACCATTTAGGGTCTTTAAAACAAACCCTAAAAACAGAAAGTACGGGAGAGAGAAAAAGGGAAGGCACTGTGTCTCAGAAGGGCCTCCTACAGGGCAAACTTCTAATTAAACAAATTGTCAATTTCAACACAATGAAAACTGATTTAGGAGTGTAATTTTAGTATTCTAGTCACTGAAAATAAGAACTGCATTGTCGATCTCCTATAGGCTGATTTCATGTGATAGGGAAATGAAGAGGAGAGGAGGACGACAGGGAGAGAAAGGAGGAAAAACTGCGAAGGGAGAACAAGCCGGAGCGCTGTCTCCCTTTCAGAAATGACATCTCTGCGGAATTCAATGCGGCCTATTCTCAAGCATCGGAGAAACTATTTTCTTGCCTCCTCCTTCACCCCACCCCAACCAGATTAGAAAAAAAAAAATTAATCGTGTATGATGACAAACTTGGCTCAGTACTCACTGTACATACTGTACCCACAAGTCTGGCTCCCAGCCAGGCCTGGCCTGGAGCCAGAACTACAATAACAAACACAGGCAATGCTAGCCAAGAGGGGGTGGGGCAGCACGCAGAGCTAGCCAGGAAGTGAGTGCCGTTCAGCTCCGCTGAGCAGAAGAAAACAGCAGGAATGTGCCAGTGCAAGGGTGGCAACATGTAAGGGGGCAACCACGACCCCTACCCAGATCCTGGACTCGTTTCTCCACAGCCTGCCCCTTTTGAAAAAAAAAAAAAATGCCACCCGCCGCCCCTCCGCCCCCCACCTAGGATTCTAGAGCACCTACTGTTCTTCCAGGCTGTGGGCTGCTTCAACCCTTGGTCATCTTCTGTAGAATGGGTCTACTCTATAGACCTGGAGCACCCATTCTCACTGTCCACTTTCTTCATGGAGCCTTCAAACTAGAGCAGCAGGAAAACCTCACATCATCTAATTCAATGTCTCCTCTAAAACATCACCTAGTTATGTGTTCAGGCATCTGGGAGTAGGCATCAGAATATATAAACCACCACTGGAATCTGTAAGAAGACCCAGCGGCACCAGCCCAGGCCTCTGACCCCAACTACCCAAAAAGGCCAGGTCACTCCAGAGGCCCCCAGGGCCTGTTTAACAGGGGCCAAAAAATTCAGGAAATAGAGTAGCCTCTAGCCTCACTAAGCCCTTTGTGCTATTTTATTTTGAAGACCTCTCAGCATGGGGGGGTGAGGAGTATGCCAGACAACAGAAAGAAAAAAAGAATAGAAATATCAGAATGTAGGCTGGGAGCTATCTGCAAGGGTGAATTAAAACACGACTATGACTCATCACACCTACCTAATCATCAAATCATCCTTTCCAAGGGCACTGGCAAGTCACTAGCAGAGGGACAAATCATTGCACACAATCAGCTTTCAGTGCCCAGTAAGACAGGCATGGAAAGGAAAAACTAGGAAAACAGGACCCAACTCCCAAAGCCTCTGGAGCAGCCATATGAGATCAGGGGATCTGGAAGCAGCATCTTAGGTGGGACCAAAGTCAGCCTCCCCAGGGAACTGCCAGCTCCGCAGGGCAGTTGCTCAAAGTCGCGCTCTTGTCTGAACTGGGGACACCGGGCCCACCTGACATGAGTATGCAAGCAGCCCTTTCCTCTCTGCAGCCGCTCCCACCAGCCCACCAATGCCGCTGATGTGTGATTCACAGCAGAGACACTGGCTAACTCACACTGGGTCACGCTGCCTGGAAGAGGGATACAATATGAGCCAGGGGCTCCTGGCCGCCCCCTCCAGTGAGTCCTTGGGACATTAACAGTTCCTACCATAGGAGGGACTTGTCTGGAGAGAGGAGTTTCCCTGTTCATCGGCCTCCCAGGCTGCATCATTCACTCAACAAATACTTGCTGGCACCAATCATGTGCCAGGCAGTGTGCTGGACATAATGCAGACAGGATCTGACCCCATTACATGTTAGGCATGGTGGTATGTATTCAAGGTGAGCCTCACAGCTTCTCTGAGATAGCGTTAAATATTTTCATTTTACAGATGAGGATACTGAGGCTGTAAGAGCTTATGGTTCTTGCCCCAGATCACATCAGCAGTAGGTAGGTGTCCAGATTTCTTCCACCGTGTAACCCCGCCTCCCAAGTAAGGGAGATAAGGCAAGTCCATAAATAACCATAACACAGAAGAAAAACTGCACCCAAAAATAGCTTCAAATGAAGAAATATGGGCACAGAGAAGGCACGATTGCTTCTGGCTGGAGGTGGGGAACAGCTGGGAACAGCATCATGGAAGGGGCCTTGGAAGATCTGGGAAGATGGGAGATGGGTTATTCCAAGTAGACAGAATGGGGCAAACAAAGCCACAGAGCTCAGAAAGCAACAAGCCCATGAAGCAAACGAAGAAGATCCGTCTGGCTAGAACACTGGACTCAAGGAAAGGGCAATAAGAAAGGATGCTTACTGGGGCTGAAAGGGCAAAGAGGCTTTACCAACAGGCTAGAAGTGCGCTGCCCCAAAAGTGCCCAGCACCACACAGGGGTCTAGGGCAGGACATGCCACACTTTGCAGTAAGACAGTGGCGAACTAAAGCAGAAAAAATCAAGACCAAGAAAGCAAGGGAAGGGTAACCAACCTGGTAGGCAGACAGGTCATGAAACCCACCACACCCTGAACCTTAAGTAGCGTACAAAGCTGAAGGGAAGCGCAAAGATACAAGGTGTAAGTCACTAAAACAGAAGAAAAAGTATACGTGAGTGCCAAGCAGATCCGGACGCAGGAATGCCTGGAAGTTAGGGCTCTGGGCCGAGGTGAGACAAGTGGGCAGGAGGAGGATGATTGAGGGGAGCCAGGGGCCGGGTAGGGAGGGCCCACAGGAAGGAGGAACAGAATGCACGAAGACACAGGGACGGTAGACATGCGGAGATAGATAGCTGCCAGCTGCCTGCTGTGGACAAATCCCTGCGCCTGGAAGAGGGAAGAATGGGAAGTGAGAAAGACTTAGGACACTTTAGGAAGGGCCATGAGAGCCAGGGGGAGAGGCCACATCCAACACAATGCAGAACCACATGGGCCCTGCAGCAAGGCAGTGGTGAGCTGAAGCAGAAAAAGCGACCGAAGAGCACTTCCACGACTGTACACAGGATGGGCTCAGGGGAAAGAGAGTACAAGCGGCCAGGCAGGCAGGGAACCAGCGGATGGGGACACACCTCCGGGGCAACAGGCTCAGAAACAAGGATGAGGGAGGAAGGTGCAAGCAGAAACCGTTAACATTTATTAAATGCCAACTGTATGCCAGCGGCTTACTACAGATGCCTTCAACATATATTCTGTCACCTAATCCTCCAAAAAATTATGTGTTAACAACACCAGCACTTGACAGATGCAGAAACTGAGGTTCACAAGATGAATTCATACTAATTCATAGCTAAGTTCATACAGCACATATCACAGACAGGATTTGAACCTTTGTCTGCCCAACCCCGAAGCCCATTTCACAAAAGCCAAACTGCTTGGAGGGCCAGTTTCTGGAGCCAATATGGGGAAAGGGGAGGCAGGCCTTGGCCTACATGAGGATAAGACAAGACCAAGTAAAACAACAGCCCTCTCTTCTCCCCTAAAAAATGACTCCGGCCGGGCGCGGTGGCTCAAGCCTGTAATCCCAGCACTTTGGGAGGCCGAGACGGGCGGATCACGAGGTCAGGAGGTCGAGACCATCCTGGCTAACACGGTGAAACCCCGTCTCTACTAAAAAAAATACAAAAAACTAGCCGGGCGAGGTGGCGGGCGCCTGTAGTCCCAGCTACTCGGGAGGCTGAGGCAGGAGAATGGCGTAAACCCTGGAGGTGGAGCTTGCAGTGAGCTGAGATCCAGCCACTGCACTCCAGCCTGGGCGACAGAGCGAGACTCCGTCTCAAAAAAAAAAAAAAAAAAAAAAAATGACTCCAAGGTTAGAAGGCAAGGGAATTAAAGGGAAGAGAATATGCGCCTGGCAAAGAAGAGTTGAGGCCTCCACAACTAAAGTCAGGTGACCTAGGCCTCAAAGCCACCGTATCAGACCTGCTAGGTCCTTCCCTCCACCAAGAACACCCGGGCCTGTCAAATGTCAGGTGCTTCTCCCCATTCCAGGCCTCGTGAAGCAGAGCAGCTTTGCCCAAACATGAGCAAAATTACCAGCAGCCACCCAGTCGACCTCACAAGAATTGGATAAAATTAACTTGCAAAAGACAGCAGGCTATAACTAGCTTTGTGTTCCAACCTTTCTATATCTATTTAATTAAAGGCTCCTGTATAATGTGAACCCAATAGTCAGATTCATTAGACAGCGAGAACTTAATTCCACAACTGTTTCGCTAATGAAACTGCAGTCTACTTTGGAAGGTAGATCACACGGAGCACTGGTTACCAGTGATGCCTAGGAAACCGAGGAGAGCTTGAAGGTGGGTTCATCCAGGTAGCCCCACCATCAGGATGGATCTTCTGTGTCATGAGCCTGGAGGGAGGGTCCAGGGAACAAGATAGACCAGGGCCCCAGCGGGCAGTGGGGACATGCAGGCCGCAGCAGGCTCTGACTAGGGGGGAAGGCGGGCAGCAGATAGTTGCCTGTATCTGAACGGGTCACTAAGGTGACCTTGCCTACCTGAATGAGCCAGTAAGTGCATTCTCAGCCGCAAACTATCCAGGAACCGCTTCCCGCAGAGCTCGCACCCGTACGTCTTCATCCCACTGTGCAGCTTCCTGTAAGGGAAAGGAAAAGAGAGGTTGCTGCTGCTCTGGCTGGATGGGAGGCATAGCCATCCACCACCTGGCTTGGCAGCCATCCCTCCGGCAGGTGACAGGCGGAAGGGAGCAGGAGGGCATCAATGGAAACCCATCCCTGGATCCTCAGACAGTGTAAATCACGCCCCCTGCCCAGGGACTGCTGCCAGTGAAGCACCCATTCCTGGTCTTGTCCATGGGCTTTACCGCTGGCACATGGACCGAGAAAAAAAATCAGATCCATTTCCAGAGGGAGAAAGGATGAAACACCCAGGACAGTCAGACAGACATAATGCTCACTGTCAAACCAGCACAGACCTCACAGGAGGCCCGCAGCCTCTGCTCACCTCTGTGCAGCACTGCCTTCCCTGGGTGGTGACTGTGAACAAGCCCATTGGACCCAGGAGGGCTACACCCGTATCTTTTCTCTCTCCTACCTCCAACTTCCACTACAGTGACTGACATAAAGGAGGCTCTGAATAAGCCTATGAATAAATTAATGCCCTTATAGACACAAGATACTTCTTTCTCTGGCATCCAGATGTTCTTAGGACTGCAGTGACCCGCCCCAACATGCACAGCTTTCCCCCAAGGCTCGGCTTTAGAAGTATCTTCCCTCTGTCTTGCCCCAGCAGAAAGCAGAGTTTCAAGAAACTGGATAACATCATTCTGTAGGGTGGTCGTAGTCATCTGTAGCTCTTCATACACATTCTCTCATTTTGCCATCACTATGATTCTGTGAGGTGGACTGGTCCCATGTCATCACCCCTGGGAAGACCAAGGTCCCAGTAACAACCGGTCACAGGCCCAAACTGCAGCAGTGCTCCCATCCCAACTCCCAACCCAGGGCCTCTCCCACCAGACCCCTGGCTCAGTCACGAGCCAGCACGGGAGCTGGTAAGATGCAGGAAACTGGGTGCGCCATCAGGGAGCCGAGCACTGGGGAGAGGCTCCAAGCTGCCGCCCACCCACACTTCTGTTGTCAGGCCCATATATGCTATTGCCAGATCCAGGATCCGGCCTCCACCTCCACCCCAGTCTCTGCACCATCCCCGCAACTTCCCCAGGGGCCTTGGCCCTCAGGACAGGGCAGGCGTGGCAGCCAGAAGCAGGATCTGTGGGCAGTGGAGCAGGCAGAAGAGAAAACAAGGCCCTCTCTCTCCATCAAAATGTTGACGTGTTAAGACCGTAGTAAAAGGCTGGAGAGCTGGTACCGACAACAGATAAAACTGCAGGTGGGGAGAGGGAGTATCACACACTCAAGCTGGCAGCATCTAGATGGTAGCAAAACCAAGCCACCCACTGCCACCACCTTCCAAGTCCCAGAATGACAAGCCAGCAGTGTGTCAAGACCATGTGGTGGACCCAGGTGAGCCTCTTTAGCGCCACAGTCAATGGGCTCCCGCAGCATGGGGACCAGCATACGGTATCCACTGTGGGCGGCCTTCTGATAGGGATCACACAAAGTTCTCTCCGCAGAGCTCTTTCTCAATCACATTGTTTTGTTTGCATGCTTTCCCTTTCCCTACTTGCCAAAGACAAATGATTTCTCAATCACAAACACATACACACACACACACCCTTATCTATGACACTGTAGGGGTACCACCCCCTCCATGTTCTCTTGCTCCTTGCCACGCTGATCCACCCAAGTTGGGAAATATTAACAGTACAGAACATTTTAACTGAACATTCTTAACTCTAAATAGATTTCACAATGTTGGGCACTGGGACATGTCCTAATAGCATTTTGGACAAAGTATCTTTTAAACCACGTACCTAGGTATGTGAGTGCATGCAAACATACACAATGGTGGAGTATTCCTGTCACTTGCCCGGGCATGAAAGATACTTGCTTTTCTAAGAGATGTTCTATAGGGTGGCAAAGGCTCTATTCACAAAGGGTTCAGCAGATGAACTCACACACAGTCATGGTCAAATCTGGTGGATGGCAACATAAGGGTTTCAGTTTATTTTCATCCTTTTCTTCACCAGGGATTTGTTAGCTCCTGGGGTGCTCACTTCTCAGGGGTGGCTGTCAAGAGGAACAGGAGGACGAACACCCATTTGTATTTATTTTCCAAAAGGACACTAAAGTGACTGGTCTTCAGATTTAGGAGCCACCACCAGGCTAAACTCCCCTCTGGGTCTCCCATCTCTTCTCCTTGAGGGTTCCAGATCAAATCCCTCACCATGATAAACACTCTTGGTTTGGGTAACACCATTGCCTTTTCTTTAGCTGTGAATGGATTTGCCTGGCAATTGGTGGAAGTGGCTTATCTTGGCCAACTGGATGGGCTTGGTGTGAAAGATGACAGGCACTTGCCCTTTTACTACAGAGGTGGCAGAGTACAGAGAAGAATGCCCAGCCAGCAGCCAGAAGCCCTGCATCCTCCCACCTGACTCGGCCATTAACATTGGACAAGTCATGCTATCACAATATCTCTGCATTGGATCACCTATAAAGTGATATAGATCACATCAAATATTTTGAATAGAGACAAAATTTTATCATTCCAAAGTCTTACCCATATTCTTTTACCTAGCCTACAAGGTGGTCCTCTAAGGGGCACTATTATTCTCCCTGAGCCATGTCCCACTTGTTACGGTGCACTGTGATGTCCTCTGACACTGTGGCAGCCAGGCTAGGATCGCCCAAGCAAACCTCTAGACCCAGTCCCAGCAATCTGGTCATTTAAAATCTATTCCAAGTGGCCTGAGTTTCCTCCTTCACTCACTTGCTCTTTGTCTTTCAGTGAAAGAAACTTCCAGAAGTTACCACCAGCCTGTCCTCGGAATGACTCTGTTGTCACGCATTTCCCTGCCTTCAGAGACCCGGGTGTCCTATCCTGTCTAATCCTCAGGGTAAGGTGACTGCCCTGCAACTGACCCACTAACTCAGTGCCCCATCCAGGTTGCCAGAGATTAATATGGTGGCCATGTGATTCCACATGAAGTACAAGGGCAAAGGTCTTTCCTCACTGGCAGAGAGACCTGGGCAAAGCACACAAAGTTCATTAGAGAAAAAGGGAACAACCTCACAGGCCCAGGAGTTCAACAGAGCCCAGCACTGGTTTGCTCATATCTTTAATTCTTGTTCATATACCAAAGGAAGAATGTGGAAAAGTGAAGGCTTCTCCTAATTCAAAGAAAATAATGGTGGAGAATTTCAGTGCATTTGAGGGACCTGGCTACCAGCAGACTCTCCATGGCACAGTCTGCAGAACAGCCAATGTGGAAATAGAATTCCAACTGGTTCCTGGAGCAAAAGTGCAAATTCGTGTGAACTCACAGTCTATTCCCTCTTTAGACCACAACCTCCCACCACTACCATCACCACATTATGCAACTGCAAAGCATTTAGATCAAAATGGAAATTCTATCCACCTCCTTCTTCCTTACCACATACTCACATCTTCCCAATCTAGTCCTGTCTTTTCATAAGGTTTAATTGCACGTGGCCATCTGAGATTATCAGCCTCCACTGTGACAGGAAAGGAAGACATCTGGGGACATGTTTGCACCTTTCTGCACACTGCCTTAGTTGGTGGTAGAGTTTTCACACTCTCTTCTCTGAGAAGAAGCTACCTTGCTGAACACCATTTTGAAAGTAACCCAGTTCTAGTACAGCCCACGCATCTCCATCCTATACTCAGTGGAGATTCCATTGCCCCATATGCTTCAGGTCCTCACCCAGGTTCCTGGGGAACAGACTCAAGTTCTCCCCAACGCTTAGTGGCTCATTAGGTAAACTCACCTTGCATGTAACAGATTTTCACTTATGTCCAAAAAGACAAAGAACACATTAACCTCTAACAAGTTTCTATTTTCTCAAGAAAGCTGAATCATTATGAGAAATTCAAGCTAAACAAATCTGAACCTTTTAACAAGTAACTGAAGAGAAGAATTCACTCCTTCTCACTGGTTTTCAACCACACAACTCTCACTAGTCAAACGAAGCTAGCAAGATACAAGCTCATCGTTTGAACCATTTCTGTGCCACTGTGAGTCTGAAAACTCATAAAGATTTCACCTGGTTTAGAGTGCAAACTCCATAATGGCAGACACCATGCCTATATTTCCTTTCCTCATGAGGCCTCATTCAAAAGGGACTGATCAAGGATGCTGGAGAAATCCTTCTCTGTAAAGTGGCATCTATGGCATTCCTTTGCTCATCCTAACAATATTTCAAGTACAACAGCTTCATAGGCGGCCTCCAATTCAAAACTGGACCCTGTCCTGTGGCTCCTAAAGTCCATACAAGGAAGGCTAATGGCTACTGCATAGAAGCATGAAGCCATTAGACCAACCTGTCATCTTCAGGATAAGCCTTGATCAACCTAGCCTACCTAGAAGAGCAACAGCAGCATAAAGGGCAGCAAGGAGAGACCCAAGCCATACTCCATCCTCCCTACCTTCAGCTTCCAGAGAGAGCTGACCACAACAGTTGACCCCCAAGGGGGCATTCACCATGTCTACTCTCTGCAGGGTAAGCTCGGCCCACTTCTGTCCTATGCAGCCAGGGACCAAGGGGAGAAGGCTATGAGAAGAGCTCACTGCATTACCAGGGGTCAAAGGGAAAAGCCCAGCAGCACTGCCTAGCTGAAAGAGAGAGGTTCATGTCCCAGCACTGCCAATGTCACATTGCTTCCCAGGTTCCTGAGCCCAGGGGCAAATGCTCAAGTTGGAGCAGACCAACAGGCAGGGAAGGTTTAGAGAAAGAAACCCCAGTTTCAGTAATCCAAGGGTTGAAATTGTCTGACCTGTGAGTTTTGCTGGAAAGACCAGCATGGGGAACTAGGACCTGTAATTGGGAAAAGTGAATGGGAGGGCTCCACAGCTGGACTACCCACTGCTCTCTCCTGTCTTTGAATGAGGAAAAATAAAGTGGGAAATCCATCCTGTAAGGGTATTTATAAGATGATGTTGTCCTTGTTTTCAGCCTAACTGATCCATCCTCTGAACCAACACTCAGACCACATCAATGCAGTATATAAGGTCCTTCTAAACTCACCCTATTGTAGGTATGAGGCCATTCCACATGCAAAAGTCACCCCAATGCTTTGGATTTTTGCTTTCTGGTTCTATGACCATCAATTTGACCTCATTAGTGCAAAAGTCACCCCGATGCTTTGGGCTTTTTGATCCTATGACCACCCCTTTCTGATCCCATGACCATAAATTTGACCTTCTCAGTGTTTCAGGCTTTTTGATCCTATGACCACCCCTTTCTGACCATAAATTTGATCTTCTCAGTGCTTCAGAGGAGTACTCAGAATAGATAGGAAGCAGATGGGAGATTCTGTAAGATCCAAGCCATGACCTAAATGATCCTCTCTTCTCCAAAATGTCTGCCGTCCCCATGAGAACCAACACTCTCCAGGATCATCTACTTACCCAGCCACCATGCAAACTTTCTGGTCCTCTGGAGTAGGACCTGGGCAGTTGGTGCTGACATGCAGACTTGGGCCCCACGTGGGGACAGCATAAGGTAGGTCCCTTTATGGAGCTCTGCCAGTGCTCTCAGCCTCAAAAGCAACCGACTCCTAAGCTTGGTGATAAGAGAACCTCACCCTAGCCTCATTCACCTTTCCAAGTAGACACAGAATTGAGTAAAGGGAAAGCTTAAGTACTTTAGTAATGGGCTCACTCTTCCTCCTTAGACCTTTTAGTCAAAAACACACTTTCAATGTCCACTTACCTTTAATTCAAATGACAAAGGAAAGGTGAAATAGTCAATGCCATTCTGTGCTCTAATTTTGAGAGGAAGGGATGAATGAAAAGTTATGAGGCTATCAGTATTTCCTCCCCAGAGCAACTTCCAGGGACACTGCAGAGTGTTTCCATATTCAGTCCATTCTCCTGTACTTTCTTTTTTAAAAAATTGTTTTTAATAGAGATGAGGTCTTGCTATGTTGCCTGGGCTGGTCTTGAACTCCTGGGCTCAAGTGATCCTCCCATCTCGGCCTCCCAAGTGCTTGGATTATAGGCATGAGCCACATGGCCAGCCATTTTCCTGTACTTCTTTTTTTTTCTTTTTTTTTTTTGGAGGAGTCTTGCTTGCCCCGGCTGGAGTGCAGTGGGCCAGCTCTCAGCTCATGCAAGCTCCGCCTCCAGGTTCACGCCATTCTCCTGTCTCAGGCCTCCCCAGTAGCTGGGACTCAGGCGCCGCCTCGTCGCCCGGCTTGTTTTTTGTACTTTTTAGGTAGAGACGGGGTTTCACCATATTAGCCAGGATGGTCTCGATCTCCTGACTCGGTGATCCGCCCGTCTCGGCCTCCCAAAGTGCTGGGATTACAGGCTTGAGCCACCGCACCCGGCCCCATTCTCCTGTACTTTCTATGTGTCTTTTTGTGGGAAAGGAATACTCTAAACAGAATCTGTTCTACTAGCGGCCTCCACCCTAAGCCAGACTATGTTATTCATAGGGCATCAGGATACTCTGGGGAATGTTCCCTTCCTTCTAAGGGTGACATCATGTCTTCCCAGGGAATGTCTCTTCGTGCCACCAAAAGTGCCACATTCCAGGCTAAGTAGGCCATTAGTCACACCCAGTGTCATTCTCCTTACATATTTTGTAGGAATATTAAGTTCAAGATTCAAGACTAAACCGTTTATAAGTTCCTTAAGACTATACACTCTGTGGGGGCAAGCACTAGGTCTTTATCTCTGTCTTTCATGGCCTCAGCACAGATTTAGGCAGCCAGAACAGATAGGTGAGAAGTTATTGCTAGTGAAGCAATTTCCAACCACCCTAAGACAAAGGGACACCTAACTACTAAAATCTAGCCCTGGGACTGCCTGGAACCAGAGAGGAGGCCTGGTATCCCAGGGGAGAAAAAGAAGCACTCATTCTAATGTTGGCTGGGGAACGGGTCACTTTCATCTTCTTAAGGCATAAGGGAAATTACCCTTTTGCCCACTTTTTTTAATGTTGAGATTAGATAGTCATTTGACAAGCTGTGAATGCTTAGCGGGTATTACCACAAATTATCCTTCTAGCAATAGAGTTCGTTGCTCCCTGACTAGTCAATATTAATAAACATTACCGAATGCTTTTACAACACAATTTATTTTTTAATACAGCTCTTTATGTATGCCATAAAGTAAATATACCAATAAAAGTCAAGGATTTCAAACAACAGATTAAGAAAAACAACCAAGAACTAACTGAGTGCTAGTTAACACCTTCCATGCTGCAGGTTTTGGGAGCAGGTGCCTGTCTGCTGGGGATCCAGACCAGGAGAGTTATGGAAGACAGTGGCCATTTGGTTGTTTTGGAGCCATTTAAAGGGAGGGGGAGAAAAATACCAAACCAGCTGTGTTTTCTTAAGAATCACCTTTAAAAAAAGTGGTATATTGACCATGTATATATGTGTACATATATATACACTGGACTGAGTGCAGGGGACTCGGCTTTCACTCCAGCTGTGCAGATGTCCATTAAATAACCTTGGCCAAACCACTTAGTTTCTCTAGATTTCACCTGACACCTCTGCAACAATGCAAAGGTTGAGTTAGATGGCTTCTTAGGCTCTTTCCAATCAGGTTTACAAAACTGAAAGGCTGTCGGGCTGACACGGGTCTGTGCTGGCTGGATTAGATCTCCTGCATAAGGGTCCATACCAGATTCGTCCTCTCAGTCTTCCTTGCTGACCTCAGAACATAGCAGGGGCTCATTTTTGTTGACTGAATGAGCAAACAAACAAGAAAGGGAATCGGAAGAGAAAAATGTAGAAGTGGAAAAAACTCACCCTGTGTACACACATATGCAGACACACAGACACACACACACACACACACACACACACACCAGTCAAAGAATAGTTTCCCCTACCGTCCAAAAGAGAAGCTCTCTATGGGATTCTTAGAAAGAAAGCCATGCAGCTGGGCGCAGTGGCTCACACCTGTAATCCTAACACTTTGGGAGGCCGTGACCAGCGGATAACAAGGTCAGGAGATCGAGACCATCCTGGCTAACATGGTGAAACTCCATCTCTACTAAAAATCCAAAAAAATAGCCAGGCATAGTAGCAGATGCCTGTAGTCCCAGCTACTCAGGAGGCTGAGGCAGGAGAATCACTTGAACCCACGAGGCGGAGGTTGCAGTGAGCCGAGATCACGCCACTGCACTCCAGCCTGGGTGACAGACGCGACTCCATCTCAAAAGAAAAGAAAGAAAGTCATGCATCCTATGCATCCTGCCTCGGCCTGGATGAAGGCCAATCTAGAGCTGACTGAAGAGTGGAGGGAACTGTCCTGAGCCTTGAAAATACGAGGAAAGACAACGGCATTCCCTGGGGCCATGACCACACCGAGTATAGCACTTTCAGACCAGGCTGCCTGCCAGTGCTAAAATACAATGTCAGAAATGACAAAGGGGCACACTAATCTCCCTGCAGCAACTGCTCAAGGAGGGATCTTCATGGCTGCGGAGCACCAGGAGGCCTGGGCTTCTGGCTGTTACGTAACCGGTCCTTTGTTTTAAAATACTGAGTTCTCCTAAGTCATTTATTTGAAATATCTCTATCAACAATTTCACCAAGAACAAAAGTTTTTCATTTGTGCACTGGGCTATAGGATGATCTTATCGCACACAATCTCATACAGTCTCTTTCAACAAGGTCTTAGCGTGCTTATCTGTGAAGTTCCTGGTAGCCAAATATGATTGAAATGTTCTATTTATGCTCACTGGATTAAGGAGATGTTGCAAAACTGCACAAAAACCTGGCAGATGTAAGCAAGGTATTACAGCCAGGGCAGTTAAGATCCAGGGGGAAGAGATCAATACACACTTTTGTAGTTTCCTTTCTTTTTCTTTTTCTTTTAAGAGACCAGAAAAGTTATGCTTTTAGAAAAGGAAAAGGAAAAAATAGTAAAATGCCTTAAAGATTTATAGCTTCTCTGAGCTTTTTCCAAACCCAAAACAGGGCACCATGATGCATACTTGATGATGTCAGCCCAAGGGAAACAAAAATAAATCCAAAATATTCTCTCCAGATCCTAAAAGGCCCTATAAGGGAATTAAACTATGATTATGGATGAACAGGGTTTTTGTTCTCCCTCTCCCATACAAGGCTTTCAACCAGCACAAATAACCAATTCCTGGGAAAACAGTTCTCAAAAAGCTACAGACTTTTCCTTTATCTCCTTGTTTTGCCTGGATACATGTGGAGGAAGTGTTGTCTCCTGGTTATCTAGGATCATTTTTATATGTTTCCACTCTAGCCAGGAAGCCACAATGCTACCTTCAGATCCCATGGACCAGCCATGGAAACTCAGAGATGGTTGAGAATAGCTGAGGTTTATTAAAGGCCTAAGAAGAAATTTCCTCTGGAATTAAACCATTCTGAAAACCTTTTTAATGTACATGGCCTCATTCTTTCTGCTTTGGTACACTGAAAATTAAATTACTTTTCTATGAGGATTCTGAGCTGGAGAGCTATCACTCTAAACATCAATTATGAACACAAGATAAGAGATTGAACGGATTACCTGTACGGGCACCAAATCACACTGTAAACATTATCGTCATTTTAATGAAGAAAAAAGGCAAAAGCCAAATAGATATTAGCTTCTTTACTGGGTCTTTCTTCTTTTCTTCTAGAAAAATGCAAAAAAGAATATCTAGTCAACCGAGGCTTTTTTTGTTTTGTTTTTGTTTTTAAGATGGAATCTCTATCACCTAGGCTGGAGTGCAGTGGCACGATCTTGGCTCACTGCAACCTCTGCCTCCCAGGTTCAAGCGATTCTCATGCCTCAACCTCCCGAGTAGCTGAGACTACGGGCACGTGCCACCATGCCCAGCTAATTTTTTTTTAATTTTTAGTAGAGAGGGGGTTTCACCTCATTGGCCAGGCTGTCTGCAACTCCTGACCTCAAGCGATCCACCCACCTCAGCCTCCCAAAATGCTGGAATTACAGGCATGAGCCACCACACCTAGCCCCAACTGAGGTTTTCATAATAAAGAAGGTAATGCATTTATAGATCATGTCTGACTTTGAAAGGGCTTCTTGAGGATCATCTCAACCACCTTGTGGCTGACATGGAGAGTACAGAGCCCATTTTGTGGATGGGGAAAGTGAGGCCACATGACTTACTTGCCCATATAAACAGTCAGACATGGCCAGACTTCTCACCTCAGGGTCTGCCTTCATATTCCTACCTAAGCCAGAGTCCTTCCCTGAAAGGGGCAGGAAAACCAGCAGCTAAAAAGGAGTCACCGAGAACACTCCTGGGCTTTTCCCAAACTAATTGAATAGAAACAAGAACAGAGAGGCCTCTAAGAAAAACAGTAAATTGAATGATGGCACCTAGAGTCCGCTGACAGGCTGTGAGTTTCACAGGGACTTTATAACCTCCTACGGGGAAGGCATGCCGACTCATGTCCCACTGCTACTCACCCTATATCTGTTAAGCGCCTACTGTTTGCTGGACTTCAGTAAAGTCAGGCTGCTCCTGAATCACAGCCCATCTAGATAGGTTGTCCATCAACACAATTTTCCATCATTGCATTTTGTTGATTTCCTCTATCACATTTAACACAATTTTCAGTTATATATTTTTTTATTAGTATTCTTTATCTCTACTAGACTATAAGTTACATTAAGGCAGAAATCATCCACTCTAACCTCAGAGTATGCCAGTGTGTGCTGTACAGAGTAGGCATTCAATACACTTTCTTAAATAGCTTTGTTGCGATACTTTCCACATACCATAAAATTTAGCCTTGTCAAGTATGCCATTCACTGGTTTGTAGCATATTCATAGAACTGTGCAACTATCATCACTATCAAATTCCAGAATATCTTCATCACCCTGAAAAGGAACCTTGTACCCATGAGCAGTCACTCTCCATTCCCCTCTGCCCCCAGCCTTTGGCAACCACAAATGTACTATCTTCCTCTACAGATTTGCCTGTTTTGAACATTTCATATAAATGGTATCATACAATATGCACCCTTTGGGGTCTGGCTTCTCTCACACAGCATGTTTTTCAGGCTTCATTCCTATGATAGGTTGTATCAGTACTTTGTTCCTCTGTAGGGATATACCACATTTTGTTTATCATTCATCGGTTGATGGACATTTGGTGGTTTCGACCTTTTGGCTATTACGAATAATGCTGCTACGAACATTTGTGTACAAGTTTTATGTGTGGACATATGTTTTCACTTCTCTTGGGTATATACCTAGGAGCAGAATTGCCAGCTCATATGGTAACTCTATGTTCAACCTTTTAAGGAACTGCCAGACTGTTTTCCAAAGCAGCTATACCATTTTACATTCCCATCAGCAATGTATGAGGTTTCCAATTTCTCAATACATTTTTGGACTAAGTGAATAAATGAATAAAGATTCCTCCTGCTGTAAAAGCCCCTGAAAAAGGGGATACAGTTCTGAGGCTTCTTTAGTAAACTAGCATCTTCATCTGCAGACATGACATGCTACACTCATGTTTAACAGAAACCCCAAAGAATGCTATTTATATGTAGTTCCTTTTAGAGAATCAAGTGAGAAATGAAGAAAAGGAAAGAAAAACACCAGACAGCTCAAAGTGGGCACTGCTTTCACGTATGTGATTTCAACTCCTACCCTCCAGCCCATGTCTAAACTCAATAATTTAATAACGCACATTCCTTGAACAGATTTAGTTGAAAATATAAAAGGGATCCTAGCTCAACTGAAGTCAGCTTTGATTTGGTCAACAGTGAGGGAAACATGATTTGACAGCCCTCCTGTCTCTGGTAGAAAGCTTGAAAATATACTTAATAATAATAATTAAAACAAAAATGCATGAACAAAAATATTCCAGGCAAGCTCCAGGAGTGGGACCCACGGTGCTGGAACCTGTTGAGAAGACAGCCAAGGGCGAGAGCCTCTCTTCTTGGGCTTGTTACAGTGGGCAGGGTGTCCCAGAGCAGGCTGCGGCAAGAAGCTCCATTAAGGGTTCCCCAAACTTCTTTTTCTCCCCCTTTTCTTTTTTGTAAAAGAAGTCAGCCGTACTCCTTTTTGCACAGACTTCTTGCAAAGAACAAACAAACAAAGGCTGGGACAGAGCAAGGCCCTTTGCAAGCTGCAGGTAATTAAAACGGCCTGTAAATGCCCCAGCAGAAAGCACTTCAAAGAGACAGTAATTCCAGCAATGGCCAGTCAAGGCTGTATGGTGTAAAAATTATGAGTTTTCCCAACAGGGAGCTTTGTGTGAAAAGGACAGGGGTTGGTGGCAAAAGGAGGGTGAGCCACAAAGACAAGGTTTACAATTGGTGTCCATGCCCAGTGTGCGTGGGAGTGTGTGTGTGTGTGTGTGTATGTGTTTGTGTCTGGCAAACACAGGCCAGAGAAAGGGGATTGTGTGCATGTTTGTGAGAGCACACATTTATCAATGCTGAGACGGTCCAAGCGTGTGGGCATGGAGATAAAAGGAAAAATAAAATAAAAGCAACAAATACGAATCCTCTTCCCTGCTGGGCCTCATTTTCATGGGGAAAAGTACCAGGCAGCTTGCGTTCTCCTCTTGCTCCTTACATGCAAGGCTGCTGAGCACACAGGAAATGCATAACACCCTTGACTCCAGGCCCAAAGAGCACCGAGGCCAAGCAGCGGCTCTCTGGAAACGTCCACACTTTCAGTCTCACAGCACGACACAATACCCAACAACGTACTTCATGCTATGTAATCTCAAAACAGAGAATGAAGAGATAGACTCTTAACCTTGACTCTGACTGCATTTGCTAAGTCACCTGTGCTACCGCCTGGGTGCCCTGTGCTTAGATGATGCAGCGATGGTCCATGGCCTGGAGGAGAAGAGAGGCTGGAGCCTCAATGCACAAGGATGTTGGCCCCAATATTACAATACACTGACACACATCAGTGATCACCTGACCACAACATCACACATCTGGGACAGAGGGAGGACCTGTCACTAGCATATTTTTTCTAC
Source organism: Rhinopithecus bieti (assembly GCF_001698545.2). Taxonomy (NCBI): domain Eukaryota; kingdom Metazoa; phylum Chordata; class Mammalia; order Primates; family Cercopithecidae; genus Rhinopithecus; species Rhinopithecus bieti. The sequence continues at coordinate 4,733,295 of NW_016807677.1, forward strand.
GTTTTTGTGTGATCTCCCTGCAGGAACCTGATACTTTCAAAAGGACATTTCACTAGGCAAGAGGGTCACTACCATTCCTAGAAGCCTTCTCAGTTGCTCCCTTCTGTCCCCTCTCAAAGCTGACCCCCTTTTCCCCCCAGCCCCTGTATTTTAAGTGTGTTTCTGTTGGAGCAGATGTACTCACTAGGGTGCATCTGCTTGTTTCTCTGTCTCTCCAGCTGGATGGGCAGCTACATGAAGACAGGGCTTTGCCTCATTCATCTTGTATTCTCAAGCCTTGCAAAGGGCACAGCACTAGTGGATGGATGAGGGGTGGATGCATCCTGGCTGTACAGTGGGTAATAAATCAATTGGGATTTGGATGGAGTAGAGCATATTGCTTAGAGTCGGGTACCCACTGCTCCTCACCCTCATCAGCCAGCACATGTTCATCCTGTGCACAGGAGCCTCAGAACCTGGGAGGGTAGGTAGGAGCAAGCCCACGCTCGCCAAGGCGGCAGAGAAACCAACGCTGGCCAGGGGCTTTATTTCCCCATAAACAAAATCCTGTTCTGCCTCCCTCACAGCCCCACTCACTAACTCCTCCCTGACATTGCTGGTTTTAAGCCCACACATAAAAATGTCCTTTACTATTTTTATTTAATGAGCTTTCATTTTTCCTCCCTGTTTTTGTAAATGAGAAAGGAAAGCCCACCTCCTAATGGGGATGGGGGGAGGAAGCAGAGTGGAATCTTTTTTAAACGGGCCATAACTTCATGAAAAGCTTTCTCCTCCACAATCCCCCCAGCTCCCCCTCCCCAAGGCCCCATGTTCCTCCATCCTCCCTACATCCTCCCTTCCCACCATTCAAAACAAGATGCATGGATTTTGGACATTTGATTACTTTTAAGTATATATTTTTCCCTCAAATAGACTGAATACAATGGTTAGGAAATGTGACAGAAAACTATTCTGAGCCATTTATTGCCTTAATACCCACCTTTGTCCAACAGGCAGTTTTGACAACAGCGATAAATTCCAAATTTATGTCAACAGAGCATATGTTGAACACCTCATTTCTGAGCTAAAGCGGCATGCTGCCCTATAAATCACCGTTCTGTTTGAAATGAAAGTAGATTACAGGCCTGTGTTATTGAGCAGTTAGAGCTATAGTCATATAAATCAGAACTTTTAACTCTAGGCAATCCGTTGTGCAATTAACTAAAGGGTACTTTGTCATTTCAAGGCTTGTGCACAGACTTGGCAGGGCATAGAGCTACTGGGGAAGGGGGTGGGAAGGAAAAAAAGTTTTTAGGCAACAGGAAGGTTGTTGGCTGTGGCCTCCACCATACTCCATACAATGCCTTAACCCCCAAGCACCACTGCCACAAGAACCTGCCAAGCCTGAATACAGGCAAAGACAACCTCATAATCAGCATCTGCCACAAAGACAACATCACACTGAGGATTTGTCACCAAGTCACCTCCAGAAGCCCAAATGCCTTTTCAGTCATTCATTAAGCATTTCCTGAGCACAAGCCAAGAGCAAAACATCATCTCAGGTGCTAAAATGATGTCCGAGAAGGCCGGGAGCGGTGGCTCACGCCTGTAATCCCAGCACTTTGGGAGGCCGAGGCGGGCGGATCACAAGGTCAGGAGATCGAGACCATGGTGAAACCCCGTCTCTACTAAAATACAAAAAATTAGCCAGGCGCGGTAGCGGGCGCCTGTAGTCCCAGCTACTCAGGAGGCTGAGGCAGGAGAATGGCGTGAACCCGGGAGGCGGAGCTTGCAGTGAGCCAAGATCGCGCCACTGTACTCCAGCCTGGGCGACAGAGCGAGACTCCGTCTCAAAAAAAAAAAAGATGTCCGAGACACAAAAAGTGATAACTATAATACCAACAAGAATGTTTAGATGATATTGATGATGAAGAAGAATTAGAAGCAAATCTGTACAAGACATATGTGAGCACTTACTATGTGCCAGGCACTATTCTGTGCATTTTTATGCCTTATCTCATTCAATCCTCAGGACAACTCTATGAAGCAGATATTTTTATTTCTATTTCTTTCTGAGGCACAAGGAAATAAACAACTCACTGAGGGTCATTAAGCTTGTAAGTGGCAGAACCTGATACAACTAGTTAGTAGAACGAAAAGTTTAAGAACTTAGGCTGACACCAGCCCTGTTTGCCAATTCCGGATCTACAACTTACTAGGCTCTAAGACTTTGGGATCCTCCAAGTCTCGGTTTTCTTATCTGTCAAGTAGACTAACAATACTGTTACCTCAGAAGGTAGATAAATGTGACTGTGCATGTGAAACAACTTAGCATAACACTGAGACCATAATGTCTTTATGAATAAACGTGTAGCTACTGTAAGTCTAAAGAAGAAGAAAGGCCCCTGTTCCTGGCCAGTCCATAACCTGGTGGACAACAAGGCAGAGCTGGAGAAAGAGACAGAGGAGGACGTGGTGATGTGCCAATATGTCAACAAATGACTATGGGTGTGCAGAAGAGGAGCAGACCAATAGCAGCTGCCGTCACGGGAGACAGTCTGAGGACATGGTGAGATTCAGTTGGTCCTTTCGGGGGCTCTGGAAGTTCTGAAGGGTGCTAGCTACCCATGTTTGGAAATGTTAAGAATGGAAAAGCCTTGGATGAGACGGGAGCACCGTGTGATGGGGGCATTGCATAAGCCAGGACTTGGTGTTAGAAAAGCATGTCCTGCTGGGCAAGCCTTCAGGAGGCTGGCCTGGCTTATCCACGGTGGGCAGGCGGTGAAGACAGTGGCAAGGAGCCTGCGGAGGCGGCAGAGTGGGCTGATGATGCCGAGTCCTGAGACTGATGCTGAGGACTTTGGTCCCAGTGCCGCAGTCATTGAGCAGCCCCAATGTCCGTCTTGAAACAATGGAGCTGGCTGGGCGTGGGAGGCTAAGCGTGGGCAAGGACCATGGAAGGAGACAGACAGAGAAAAGGGCCTAAATTCTAAATTGAGAAGGAGAATGTTTCCAAAGACAGTAGTTAGGTCAGCCTTCCAGAACAAAATGCCAACATGATATCACCGTCACACATCTACAGGACATTTCTATTCCCTAGGAAGGTACAAGAAAAGTGAGACTGGAACAAACCTCCTATTTCTATCTACTCCCGAGCACAGGTGCCTGAGTGACTCCACGGAGTACAAGTTACCACAGCAGGGCACTCAAAAGAGCTGTTGCTTCTGTTTGTTACCTCCATCCAACTAAACATGCCATCCTGTACTCATCAGAACGCAGATGGCAGCAAGAATGGGCAGTCGAGGAGCTATACTTCTTCCCTTCAGCACCCTGCACTGGCTACTGACTCAACATGGCTAGGAGGCAGGTATCCTCTGTCCTGGGCCTAGGCAAGTTGAGAATCCATTGATTGATTGATTGATTGATTGATTGGTATTTATTTGGCGTAGTGAAGGATACAGCCAAAGCATAAGACATCAACCTATCCTCCTAAAGCTTTAGTTGAAGAGGGAAGACAACGCACACTATAACAGAAACCAGTACTTGCATGTGCACGTCAGATCCTTAGGACAATCTCAACACCCAGCCTGAGTGCAAATCAAAAGCTCAGGCCTCGCTGAGGACGGGGGCTCATGCCTGGGCTCAGAAGATACCAAGGAGGCAGCAGACATAGAAGAGGAGATGGTTGTTTCAGATGAGGGGGAAACAGGCACCAAAACAGCATCATTCCAGAAAAAGGGACAGCCAGCCTGGGGCCAGGCAAAGCAGAGGTGATGTGAGTGTTGTGGAGGGGTGTCAATAATGAGTTTAGACCAGAAAGCTCATGGAGAAAGAGGTGTGGCTGAAAAACAGACAAAGAGGGAAGCATTGTTCATTCTTGACCGAGGACGGAAGAGGGCATGAGGATTACAGAGTTCAAGAGCTGAGGTCTGACACGCTCTAGGAGCCCTCGGTGCTATCCTTCCTATCCTGACATATGGTACTACAGAACATCTGGCCTTGGAGGCTGGCCAGCCACTTGCTCCCCCGGCCTCCTCCACAGCCGCCCATTCATGGAGAAGCAGATTCTTTGCACGAATATCAGGGTGATGGGCCTTCCGGACACTCGCTCTGTTTGGTCACTTGCCAGGATGCTCTGTCTTGTCCGTAGTTGGATGCCAAAAAGGCAAGAAGATGCTGCAGAAACTGGCACCTTCCATAAGAATCCCCTACTACACACACACACACACACACACACACACACACACACACGTGGACCGCGGGCACATACCCACACACGCCATCTCTCGCCATCTGTTTGTGCAAACTGCTGGTCTCTGAACAGGGGGGAAAGGAAACCTCTTAGAGATATTTGTTTAATATCTGAGCAGTGGGGGAGCAGATGAAGTATGCAAGTTTCATTTAGAAAATCGTCAAGAAACTATTATAGTAAAATGAGGCTTCCAGTTTCCAAATAAAGCTAAAATGATCACACGGAACAAACTGGCGAAGCTGGAGAGTGAAGAAGCAGGAAGGAAGTACAATAAAAATAATAACAGGAGGAAAATAGGAAGTCATGAGATGCCAGGAATTAGCGGCAGACCCCATCCCCTTCAGGACTGGGGATCAGAGAATCAGTGTGAGCAAATGGCAATGGGAAAACCACAAATCAAAAGCAACAGCCTGGAGAAGGGTCTCCTTCCATCTTCAGAAGTGTGGTCTCCATGCTCCAGCAATTCCTCTGTTCCTACACGTCCATTTGCATCTCAAGATTTGCATTGTATAAATCCTCACAAAATCACTTTGGAGGAGAAAGAGACTGGCATCCATCTCTTACCTCTTTTTTTTAGAAAATTGGGCTGAGAAAGCAGGTGAGGATCAGGAAATGAGTAAGTAGCCCTGTAAGAGGAAGGGAGAAAGACGGGCACAGTGGCTCACGCCTGTAATCCCAGCACTTTGGGAGGCAGAGATGGGTGGATCACTTGAGGTCAGGAGTTTGAGACCAGCCTGGCCAACATGGTGAAACCCCGTCTTTACTAAAAATACAAAAATTAGCCAGGCATGGTGGTGCACACCTGTAATCCCAGCTACTCAGGAGGCTGAGGCAGGAAAGTCTCTTGAACTCGGGAGACAGAGATTGCAGTGAGCTGAGATCGCACCACTGCACTATTGCCTGGGCAACTGAGCAAGACTCTGTCTCAAATAAAAAATAAAAAAAAAATTTAAAAAATAAAAATAAATTTTAAAAAAGAGGAAGGGAGAAAAGAGTGGTAGTTGACTCAAAAGTCAACACAAGCTTATTGCCTACTAAATGCAGGGCATAGCATTAGCCACTACAGAGAGATTCAAAGAAACATAATACACAGGCACTGCCTTCAAGGAGCTTAAAATTAAGTAGGGAATGCAAGACATGTATGTAAAAGACTTTAAAAGAGTGCACACTAATAATATGTGACAGGAATAAGAGAGATGCAAAACTTAGTGCTAGATGAAGAGGACTGAAAGTTTGGAACACAGGCTCCAGGCAACCTAAGTAGAAAATAACCTCTTCTCTGCGTGAAGCTGTTTGCCGTCTGGGAATACCACACCCACCTCCAAACACCTATGCCTCTGTCCTGCAGCTCTCACATCCTCTCCTGGCCTCCAGTGCAAAATTCTACATCTACCAAGCTTAAAATATGAATGCTACCTGCTCGTCAGTCACATGGCCTGTTTTACTCTAAAATGGCAACCCCCATAACTGTCATTTTACATCAGACCCATGACCGGTCCTCCTGCCCTACCATGCCACTTGCCTCTCTCTCCAGTGTGGGAACAGAGCCTGGCAGCTGGGCCTGCCAACAGGTCCTGTGCACACGTTCATCCTGCTCCATGACAGGCTCCGCCCCAAGGGCCCCAGAGCCCACACCTTGCTCCTTGCCTTCTTAAGAAGCTGCCAGAACAGCAGCACCTGCCTGAGCGGTCCTCTCACCGATGCACAGCATGGGGCTGGCCACACTCACCACCAGAACACGCGGATGTGCTCAGAGCAGCCAGACAGCACCTTTCCCACCTCTGTCCTACTCCCTAGGGGAGGAAGGAGACTCCATCCAGGTCCCAGAAAGCCCCCTACTCCAGTGTGGGCATTTCTCCATTGCCTTGCTACACTGTTTTCTCCAGAGAATCCATCCTATTCCCTCTGCCCAAAGAAAAGGGCATGGTCAACCTTAATGAAATAAACTGTAATAGAGTAGGCAGGGAACTTCATCTCCCTTCCAGAAGACACAATCTAATTCACACTCTAATTGTCTCACTGGAAGCCTCCGGGCCTCTCTCCACAAGCGGGCTGGAAGGATGTGGAAGTGTCATGGCCTGGAAATCCTGGAGTCTAGTCATATAAATACTTAATTGCCACTGGAACATCCACATTGTGTCACTTTGGTATATCCAACCAATGCGTGGCCAAGTTCCTTCCCTGGTGAGGCTGAGACACGGGAAGTGCCATCAGCGGCCTTTTCATCTTTCTCTTTCCACTTCCATTTCTTTCCCGAGAGACTTCCATCTTGGAGAGCTCTTCCTCCTGAGAGCTAGGATGAGGGCAGCGGTATGAGTGGGAAGAGCAATGGCTTCTTTAACTGCTGCTGGCTGTGACCTTAATCATGACAATGAAGTTTAGTTTCTCTTTTGGTAGAGAGATGAGAATAGCAGAACTTCAAATGGTAGAGAAGGGTCGGTCTCCTGAACAATGTACCCCAAAGGTCACTGCTGCATGCAGGAAACAAGAGAAGACACAGATGCAATGTCTGTTTCCATAATAGTTTAACCTTCTAAGAATCAGAGGGCTCAGAGAGCCTGGGATGTCCCTGGACCCTCTATGCGTGCAGGAATAAATGAATGTACTCAAGCATTCCAGACAGATCTCCCAGAATATTTTTAAAGACCTCCAGAAAATAAATGCTGTATAGAACCTGGGATAATTGTGGTGATCTTGGTGAGGCAGGAAAATGGGATAGTAAGTGTGAGTATAGGACATGTGGCTAAGGAATGAGAGCTAAACCCCAGAGACAGCACAAGGTGACCTACAAGGGGGCTAATGCCCTGCAGTTAAAACTACACTTGAATCTTAAAAATAAAACGGAAGCAGCAAAGACAAAGTCATCCTCAGTAGAAATATTCTCAGGTTCTGTGACGAAGAGTAAAACCTTTCCCCCAAAAAACCCACCCCTTTTCGTAGGCAGTGATGTGCCTGATGGTTACTTTCATTCATCTCTTGGTGGGGGCACACTGGAAAGCTCATCTCTGTAGCTACCACAACTCATCCACAGCCCTCAAACTGACAACAGTAGAAGGTAAGAACCTCAGAACATTCCAAACATCGCCAAAGTAGGGGGAACAGCTCTCAGACTGTCACAAACTCTCTGTAAGATCTCGCATGGACCACTTAAGTTCTCGAGGCCTCAGTTTCCACATCTGTAAAATAAGATGTTCTTTCCTACTGAGAGCCTGTGGACAGATCTGTAACCTATGAGCTCAGGAGTCCCTCCCTTATGTGCACAACACCTGGAGAGACAAACCAGACTCCGTTTCCACAGCTGCTTTTGGGTGGCTCTACATAGAGCACCCTCAGCCCCCAAACAATGGGGGCTTTAACCTTTGCAAAATGCCGAGACAGTACTTGAAGGCTCATGCTATTTTTAACACTTCTAGGAGAATTTGCTTATTTTAAAAACCACACCCAGGTTGTTCACAAAAGGAAGACAAGTTACAAGAAGGACTCCAGCAAAGGAAGGTTGGGAAGGATATCAGCACCCCAGGAACACTCTCTAGGGTCCAAGCCTAATGAATTCAACGGCATTCCATGCAACCCTCATCCTTTACTCAGAGCCCTTGTCATGAGATTCCACACCACAAAGTGATTTCACTGCAGAAAAGGAACCTCCCCAACAAGAAGGAAGTGAGGGGTACAGAGAAGATGTAGGAAAAAGGCAGATGTTCTTTCCTTTGAGCTGAATAGGAAACCAGCTGAGTAAGAGTCCATCCTCCCTGGCATTTCAGATAAAAAAGGACTTCTGCAAGTCACTTCTTGTGGCAAGAGCGCCTGAGAACAGTAAAAGGACAGCACTGGCTCCCATTTGCCTAAGGATGAGCCACTCAGATTTCTTCTGACTCACTGTATTAGTTCGTATTAGTTCCCTTTTGTTGTTATAACAAATTACCATAAACTGAGTGGCTTAAAATGGCACAAATGTGTTATCTTGTAGTTCTGTAGGGAAGGAGTTCAAAATGGGTCTTGCTAGGCTAAAATCAAGGTACTGGCAGGACTTTGTGGATTCTGGAGTGTCAAGGGGAGACTGTCCCCCTACCTTGTTCAGTGTCCAGAGGCTGCTCTCATTCCTGGGCCCATGGCTCACTCCTCCTCTGACTCTGACACTGACACTGACTCTTCTGCCTCCCTCTTCCACATCTGAAGACCCTTGAGGTTATGTTGGTTACAATGGATCCAGGTGGATAACTCAGCATAATTTCTCTATCTTAGTCAGCTGGTAAATAGCCTTAAGTCATTTCTTTGCCATGTAATCTAACATACTCACGGGTTACAGAGACTAGGATGAGAACATCTTTAGGGAGTCACTATTTTGTCTACCACACTCACAAATTGTACATCTTTAGGAGTGGGTGTTTCATTTCATCATGGCAGCCACAAGCTGCCATAAGGAGGTGGAATATCCCACAGAAGGACTCACAAGTCACCTTCCTAAAAGCCCAGGCACAGTATACCAGGAATTTCTGCAGCACTGGAATGTATAGTTCCCACCGGCATGATCCACCAGCTGTATCTGCCTCTGTGTGTGCACACATGGGTATACAGGTATGTGATCTCAACCCTCAAGAGAAAACATTACAGCCTATATGCATTCTTGCATCTTCCAGGGGATCTGGCACAACTCTGGAGTCTGAATGACTCAGTGAATACTGGTGGCTTATCTGATCCTAGGGCCAAATAATCCCAGAACCAGGGAACTGCTAAATCTTAGCTTTGGAATTAATCTGAAAGGTATTTATTTAAAAGAACATGGCAGTGTCTACCACACAACACGCACTTAAACGTTTTTCCCTCTTGCTTCTCTCTCTGGTTCCATTTCTTTTATCCATTTTCATTGTTAAAAAAAAATGACTTCTCCTGGCTAGCTCGGTGAAACCCCGTCTCTACTAAAAATACAAAAAATTAGCTGGGCGTGGTGGCGGGCGCCTGTAGTCCCAGCTACTCGGGATGCTGAGGCAGAAGAATGGTGTGAACCTGGGAGGCGGAGCTTGCAGTGAGCCGAGATCGGGCCACTGCACTCCAGCCTGGGCGACAGAGCGAGACTCCGTCTACAAAAAAAAAAAAAATGACTTCACAGATGAGGAGGGTGAGTTAAAAATATGCAATATGAGTAAGCACCAATAATGAAGCTTTTAGCATATTTGAGGATTTTCAATTCTTTGAGCCTTACCTATCTCCCACCCATCAACTTCATGGTCCTAGGAACCCTAAATTTCAACTGTGCTAATTACTTCAACTGTGCTAATTAATTTCAACTGTGTGGTCAATCCTAAGTATAAAGGGTTGTGCCCAGTTTCTCCAGTAAGCCATGGACTGATCCCATTCCCATTTATCAAAAATAGTAACTAACCCTTTCCTTACCCTCACATCTTAAGAGACAAATGAGCTTCTAAGCCTATGATACCAAAAGCCCTCTATTTCCCACCTTGCCTTCTGCTACCACTGAGTTTGGATACCAAAAAGTAGAAAAGGAAAAAAGAAAGAAAGAAAAGACAATGAAAGACCCAGTGCGAAGCTGTCATGTGAAAATACAGCTCTGTTTGGTGGTAACGCAACCAGAGTTGGGAGATCAAACCAAATCTGCCGGAGGTTTGCAAAGCATTCTTTCCCTTTACCTACTTTGGCGCCAAGACAAACACCAGGGACACGGCAGAACGCCAATGCAATGATTCTGGTGAGCTCCCAGAGTCCTACTGAATTAAGTGTGGAGCCCATATTCAGATTATGTTAAGCATTTTTCACAGCCCTGCCCGTGCTAAGAAAAACTGTCATGATCCAGTGTGGAGACACAACCAGCTGCGCTCCTGTGCGTCTCAGGAGCCACACTTCACACCTGCCAAGCTCTCCACTTTGGGCTTTTTGGGTACTGGTGAAAAGACGAGGCCACTGAGCCCACCTCCGTGGGAGATGTCAGTATTTCACCAGCCTGTGGGGGCCTCTAAGGAGATCCATGAAGGCTAGCTGCCTGAGAAAGGTGTTCTTTGACACTGTAATCTGGCCATCAGCCTGTTCTGCGGTCCTGCTATAATCATAATAGGTTTCTGAGGACCACGGGGCCAAGCCAGTGGAACACCTGTGCCACAATGCCCTTGGGCATTTTCCATGGATGGAAAATTTCCATGGATGCTGACCTGCCAGGAGACCCATTTCCTCTACTTACAGTCCCTGATCTAGTAAACCAGGGCCAAGACCACTGAGGCGCCATTTTCCTGCCTTATGCGTGGGGTCGCTGAAGGGACCTCAGGAAGAGGACCTGAGAGGGAAATCTTACCAGCCCGATGACTGCTCTGTGCCAGGGCTTCAGCCGAAGCTCAGGCCTTAAAATTTAAAAGCCCCTCAGGGGTCTGTTGGACCTCAAACTTACCTGTTGCTTTTTAAATTCCAAGATCAGAGTGAACTTTGGAGAGGCTGGGCCACCTCCACTCAGTGGCTAGTGGGCACGCAGGAAAGGGGCACGGCAGAAAAGGCAGATGGAGACCTTCCATGGAAGACCCAGTGGGCACTCTGCCAGCAGGCCCTGCTGGGGCTGACCAGCACCACAAGGTGCCAGGGGGTGGGGCAGGGCTGGGGAGGAGCCAACACCTCTGGTTTAGGGCATTCACTAGGATTGAAAACTGCACCCCCACATTTTGTAAATGGACCCATCCACCAAGAGACTCTGGACACCTCAGCGAGGCAGGACACCAGTCAATTTTGTGAAGAAGGGAGTAGAGAGATGGACAGGCAGCAATTTTGATTTTGGCGAGATTTGGAAGGTTACCAGCCCTGTGAGTAGCTGCACTATAAAAAGAGTCAGACACTAAGTATTTCCTTTCCCATAAAATATTCATTGCCGCATGGAAGAGCCAAGAAGCCGAAACCTCAAGCATTTCTAACTTTGTACTGCAGTAATAACAGAGTTTTATAGGAACCTTCTGATTGTACTTACACCAGGCTATAAATACATTTCTATCTCAGAGAAAGGAGGGGAGACACATCTAGCCCCCCTCAGAGTCTGTACTGTAACAAGAAAGACCCCAGGTACACCCACAACTCCATTTAGCATTTTGGCTAGCAAGCAGCAGATGGAGTGATCCGTGATAACAGTTCCTAAAGGAGCACCTGCCGAGAGGTTCCGGCCTCCCTCACAAACAATGCTCGAGATGGACTCAAAACCTGGTTTATAAATGGTATTGCCGTTGCTTAACAATGGAACAATGTCCAGAGCACTTGATGTTTACTCAGCTCTTGGCAATTTACAGAGGGCTTTCCCATCCCTTCATCCTGAAAACAAGCTTGCAAGGGGGCAGGATGGAGGCTCAGGGAGGGTAAGCAACTTGTCCAAGGTCACACAGCTAGAGGGCAGCGGAACTTCCTCCCTCTGACTCTGCCCCCGGGCCTCTGGTGCTGCCATTGTCCCTACTGACAGACATTGTAAGGCAAAAGGCGAAAATATAACTTGAGAGATGAACTGTGTTTGGGCTGCACGGCTGCCCTCTGTGAGTGATGTAGAAAATCAGTCAGTCTTGCAGGAATAGTTTTTTCCTTTTTACTTTATACGAAATAATGAGCCCCTGCCAGAGGTTACCATGATAGGTAATCGGCACAATAAACCAAGTATTGAATGGTGTATCTCTAACTACTCATATGCATTCACCAGACACACACAGACTTCATTTAACCAGTCTTGTACAGCATTCTAGACCTAACAGGTGTAGGTTAATAAAATGATGTGACAGTTCCAGAACATTTGACACCAAAGTTTCATTTGAAATTAAGTTTAAAAGTAAAAGATTTTTTTTTGCTGTCATAAAGGAGGTCCTTCAGTCTTCCTAACTTCCCCCGCTCCCCCTTTCACACACACCCGATTAGATTCTGCATAAGACTTTTTTGTTATGTGAACTCATTGACTTCCACGTATTTTCTCAAAGAAAGTTAAAGACACAGAGTATGCAAAATCTCCCCATTTTCCCCAAGACACATATATCATACCAAAACCAGACAGATTCTGCCGAAGACTCACTTAGAGCCATTCAAAACCAATGAACATGTTTACACATTCTGAAAGCAGTTCTAAGTCTGTCATCGTCAGATTGTCTCTGACCTGCGGTAAGCAGAATAAACCTTGCATCATTAGAAAGTGCTACCGGAAGTCTCTGAGCATTTTAGTTTGAACTGCAATGAAAAAAAGGGGGTGAGCTATGTCCCCCTCTCGGATTGTTTATTCTGCCTAGCTCAACTTAAAGCCAGTGTGGCCCTCATGGTTTTTAATGGCCCTAAATGACTGAATGAATTTGGGCATTCACTGGAGGGCCATCTGGGGACAGGCCTGCCTATCTGCAAACTGGCAGGCTTCCCTATTTGTTCTGTGGAACAATAAACGTCAATGAATTCGAAGTTTCAATTATTCAGAACGTTTCCAGCACCTGACTCTTAAAAAGAAAAAAACAGAGAAAACAAAAGATTTTATGTGCAAGAATTTAGTAAAATTTTGGACAAAATTTTGAAAGGGTTACTCAACCTCAGCACTATTGGCATTTAGGACTAAATAATTCTTTGTAGTGGGGGGGGAGCAGGAGAAGGAGACTGTCCTGTTCATGATAGGAAATTCAGAAACAGCCCCAGCCTCTACCCACTATGCATCAGTAAACAACCTCCTAGGTTGTGACAAGCAAACATGTCTCAGGCACTGCCAAATGTGCCCTGGAGGACAAAACTGTCCCCCCATTAAGAATCATCATGGAAGGGTCAACACGAATCCAAGCAAGTTCTCTACCTCCTGTACGCCACTGTGCAATCACAAATGATAACCAAAATACCAGCCCTCGCATGCTGCAAGATCATGGAACATCAAAGGATGCAATTACTTCACTACCTTCTACTTACAAAAGCAGGAAAATATCCTACTCTGTTTTGCAAAGTATTTCAGCAGCGCTTAAACCAAAAGGATTTTCCAGTTAAGCCTCAGTTAGCCAGAAAATGTAATGAATTATCATCGCTCCATCCTGAATATTCCAGTTAACTGTTTCATTTTCTTTACATGCGCGTACACACACATGCATGGTATCACCTCAAGCCACGCTTACTTAGCCTCATAAAGAAATTCAACTCTCACCTGAAAGCATCTATTTTATTTAGGAGCAGTTGGGAGAGTGAATTGGGAAAGCAACTGCAGAGGAGATAAAATGAAGTTTTGATCACCTCACTGGATGCTGTCTTTTTGGTTGTCCAGAGCTCGCTAATAAAAGCCACTGCAAGCCTAGGGAATGTTGCCTCCCCACATTCATAGTCAACCCATATACAAAGCTCATACAGATCTTTAGATGTGCGTGCTTGCAAGCACACGTGCCCATACACAGCCAGCCATCGATGCTGACACTTATGAATTATACACAGTCATGCCCTTGGGGCACAGCATTAGTCCTAGATTCACAAGTGCCACATCTCAACTAACCTGAAATATGAAAGTGGAAGTGACCAGCGAGAAGGCCACTCTCCAATCAAGATCCTCCACCCTGCTGGGCGCACAAGGGCCTCCAACACACCTTCAGAGTTTTTCAGCTCTCTCCAAAGACAATGCAGCTGACGGAGTCCAGAGGGATGCATTCCCTAAAGCCCTAGACGGTCTCCTGGATGGCACAGTCTTTTCAGAGATCAGGACACACCCTTGAGACATTTGCTGTTTACCCCCAGAAAGAGAGTGCACCTACAAAGCAAACAGGCCTCTCTCCCAAGCTAACAAGCAGAAACTTTTCATAAGTGCAAGAAAAACAAAGCCTGCTCCTCCCTAGGCATCCTGTCTCTCTCTAGGACTATCATTAAGAGACACTTGATTTCCACACACACCTTGCTCGTCCAAGGAAATCAATATGAAAATCAATTCATCCACTGATATATTTTATCAAGATACATGTGGCAATGCCACATTTCATTTACAGTGCGGCACTCAGAGAAGCCAAGGTCACTGGATAGAAAGCGGGCTGCAGGAGAGAAGGAGGGGGGAGAAGCCCAGATTCTGTGCTGGTTGCAAATAGAAAAGTGAATGAAATAGGAACAGAGATAGAAAAGGGAGCCTAGGGATGCAACAATTACTGTATGTAGGAGGCGCAGCGTCATTGCGGCTTGCCAGCTTGTTTAAATGTGAAATAGTTGGTAGATTTAAAATGCTAACTATTTTTCTTCTGACCGTGGCAAATGAAAAATGGTTTCACAAGCATGCCGGTCAGTAGAATATAAAATATTTTTGAGCAGGAAATGAAGAGGGAGGAAGGAAAAAAAAGCGGGGGGGTTGCGGAGGGCAAGAGAGACTAGACAGAATCTGGCCAAGACAAAGAATGAAAGGGAACAGGCAGGTGGGCCAAGGGGCGCATGCTGGGAGCCGGCGTAAGGCAGGAAGCAAATGGGCATTTCAACAAACCTTGGGGAGGAAAATTATGATATCTGCATGGCTGCAAAGGGGCATATTTTTAGTAAATTTGAAAGTGATTTGCCACACACAACACCATCCTACTCCGAGGGTTCTCCGCCGGCTCTGGTGGCTGCGCCACGGATCAAATGTACTCAGTAATTGCAGAGTCACTGCTACCCTCTCACCTCTAAACAGAGCAGATTAAAATAGCATGAACAGCTATAATAACAGGTTTGGGATTCAGCTTTTTACAGCCAGAAAAATGCTTATGGAAATAAGGATTTTGCTGACTATTTTCAAAGTGAAGCAAAGGAGAGAAAAGTAGCCACTGGAGCTGAAGACAAAACTGTACCTGGTGCCAAGTGGGCTCTGGGCTACCACACGCCCCCAGCCATGCAGACCCATATGAAAGTGGCCAAACAGATTCCGGGCACCTGAATGCACATGGGGAGCGGCGCTCTGCTCCCTCCCAGCCCACCGCTGACACTGGGTCCTGTCTCTGTCCCTTTCCTTCTTGCTCCAGAGCTCAAGAGGTCCTGCAAACTCTATTGGGGTCTTGGAGACTCTATTTCTCCCTGGTGCTTGCAGTAACCTCCTCTGGGCTGCTTCAGTGCCCCAGGGCTTGGCAGGATAAGTAGCACATCGGTGGCAGGTGACAGACGTGTGCCCACCTCTAGGGAAGGCATTAACTTAAACCCTTTCTAAACTGTCCAGGCCTTCAGTGGCCAGAACTCAAAAACCAGACACCACTTGTCTCTGAGGACCTGAACTTCACTTTACAAGATCACAAGTCTCCTCCAAACACACCCAGGAACAACAAGCATAGTTAACCCTCATGAAGTGCTTACTGTGGGCCAGGTGCTAACAAGGGTTTTACTGGCTTCACCTCACTGCATCCCGTAACACACCCTAGGAGCTAGTTGCAGTTTTTACCCACCATTTTGCAGGTGAAGAAACTAAAGGTCAGATGTTTAAGCAATTTGCCTAAGATCCTACAGCTGAAAGTGTCAGAGCTGGGATTCAAACCCAGGACTGTCTGACTCCAGAGGCTGAGATCTTCACTCCACCCCACTGTGCCCATGTGGCCGTGGCCATGCAGAAGTAGTGGGTAGTTGTCATATCCAGGAGGTGCTCCCAGGTGTTCAGGCTGGCATAGGGCAGGTGCCTAGGCAAATTGATCCTGGTTATGCAAGGTCATTGCCCTTCCAAACCACCAATACCTTGGGATCCCCCCTAGGCTCTCCTAAGGAAGGGACATAGCTCTAGTGGCTTCTCACCCATCGCTGCAATGGTGGACACACTGTACTAAAGCCAGAGACCAGATGGGACTGAGTTCCCAGAGAGAGAGACAGAGATTTTCCAAAGTCTATCAAAACTGAGTAAGAAAGGCTTAGATCCAGACAACTCCCAGCCCTGTACCCTTCCCACTGAATCTTTCTTAACTTGCTGCAAGTCGCTAGCAATGCAGTCAGGAGGCTGGGGATGGAGGACGGACTTCCTTACTCTCAGTGCCAAGACTCTAGCCTTCCAAGGAGGAAACGGCACCGAGATTCTGCAGCTCCATCCCAAGACATGTGCTGAGCTTAGCTGTGCTGTCCAGGGCAAAAGCCTAATCACATAACCCAAAGCTCCACTTCCGGACTGTGGAGGAAGCAAGCATGGCATCAGATGGGAATCAGAGTCTGCACAGCCATGCGCTAACAGTGGATGGAAGAGTCAGACTTCACCAGCAATGCAGTAGGCCCCTTTCTGAGTTCTTCTGACTCCCCAGCCCCCAAATAACCCCATTCTGAGGTCCTCTTTCTGATCCTTCCCTCCTCTAACTATTGACACAATTCCCAGTCAAGAACTCAAAATCAGGCACTGCCTCCTACCCATCCACAAAAGCCCGAAAAGCAAAGTATTCTTAGCAGCCGCAGAAGCAGCCGTTTAACAGAGTGTGTATGTGTGTGTGCATGCATGTGTGTGTGTGTACTGGGGTGGGGAGTGTGAGGGACATCAGACCATTCCAGTGGTTCTCTAACTTTAGTGTACATTGGAGTTATCTACGGGGGCTTATTTAATACACAGTTCTGCTCCCACTCCAGGAATTCTGATTCTGACCCATCGGTGAGGAATTTTCACATGCATCCCATGGGAGTCCAATGCACGTGGCTCAGCAGGTCACTTTGAGAACCCCTTGATCTGCAGTGAAAGAGAAGAGACATCTAGGATAGGGATTCTCATGAGAGGAGCCACACCGGGAGGGTACATCACACCGGAAAGGCTTTGAAAATGCACATGACCCCCTCACACCATCATGCTGAGATGAAGGGGGTACGCTGCTGTCACCAAGATGGTGATCCAGGGGAATGGTGGAGTTGGGGGGCAAGGGGGAACTGCAAGAGCCAGGAAGTGCTAACCCTGGGGCCCAAGGCTAGGCCCAGAAGCCAGTATTCCTTAACCTCTGCTCCAATGGAAGAAGAAAGAACAAGGTCCTGGCCTTCAAGATGCTCACAACCTGCTGCGGAGAAGAGGCTATTACACCCGAAACAATCAAGGAACATGACAAGCTGATTTCAAAATAGCCACAATTTTGTCAGGCAGAGACTCCATTCTAGAGTCAACTGGGAATGGGAGAAAACAGGATGGCCCCTCCTAGGTCAAGGAGCTCACTGGGTCCTCAGGCCATGAGTGGCTTCTCTCCCAAGGTCATGTAACCTGGGCCTCTAGTTTCAGCCAAGGACACACAGGGGCTCCCTCCAGTTTGTGAAAGTCTTCAAGGAATAGACTTTCAGAACCTCGCTCAAGAAACAGTAATGTCTGACCATCCCTTCAACCTCTCACCTCACCAGTGTCACTGCAGCCAGATCCCTAACCCCATCCTCGATGAAGACAATGCCAGGGCCACTCTCAACAACAATACCCAGCTTCCTTAAAATGGATGTGAAGGGCCTCCCTACCTTCTCTGCTCTAGACTACATCCACCCAGCTCTACCCAGGACCAACCCCAGAAGACCCAGTTGAACAGGCTGGCCCAGACCTGTAGTCACCCACAGCCACTACCACCTCAGTAACTTGACATGTCCCAGAGGTGAGAATGAGGCCAGAATGGACAGCTGCCAAGAAAACTTTGCATGGATAATGAAACAGAGAGAAAGAGTTATTATGGTTCGTATTTTATGGCTCCTTCTAGATCACATATTTCAATACAGAGCAGCAGATTCACCTCGTTTTAAGACCAGATGGGGCAGAGCTGGCATTAGACAAAAGCATTATCCACGCCTGGGCAAAAGGAATGGATTCCAGTGAGAGATCACAGAAGCAAAAGGCTCAGTGCCAGAACGATCCTAAAAATGGCAGAACCTATGGGGCCCAGCTTGTTCCAACCTTTCCATCTAGGAGTACACATTTAGCAGGAGCAGGAGGCTGTAGATATGACTGACGACTTGCTTCCCAACGTACTCCAGACCTCACCTTTTACAAATAAGGAGACATCACTGCAAGAGTTGGAGTGTGCAAACCCAGATCTGGCTCCAAAAGGCAGTGATATTTTCACCTCTTCATGAGAGTGCTGCTTTGCTCATTTTGTTCCCTCTGTTGCCTCTTCATGTGAAAACACACATGTATTGGGGAGTGAATTTCCTTTATTGGGGTCAAGAAGGACCCTAAAAGACCTCCTCTAGCTGTCTGAAACGAAAAAGGTCTAAAGCAAGATGGCGCTCCTGCAACAAACAGCACCTGCACCCCCTCCAGCCAGTCCTGCTTCTGCCCTAGACGGAAAACCAAAGGAAGCCGCCAGGGCCCATTGATCTAGGGGAGGAGACTGAGAGGACGCCTTTTACCTTCTACTTTCCTGCAACCATCTCCTCCTTGTGAAGGAAAGATAGGCCCCTTCTGCAGCCTTGATGAAAAAAAAAAAAATTCCTACGAGGAAAGACAAAAATGAAAACAAGAATGACATCATGGGGAATTTGTGTGGGAAACCTGTTGTCGGATAGTTAGATAACCTGAGGCACACTCCTCAGCTCCATGGGCCACAGCTTTCTCACCTCTAACACAGAAAAACATAAACCTGTCTCCTGCCTCGAAAGGCTGCTCTATGGTTACGCAGATTAGGAAGGAAAGCAGTGGGGCAAGCTATTAAAAATCAGTAAACTCCAAATGGGTAAGGTGATATGGGTGCTCTCTGTATTATTCTTGAAACTTTTCTGTAAGCTTGAAATTATTTCATAAAATAAAACACATTCATTTCCCTAGAGGACAGTTGAAATGGAGAGCAAATAAGGAATACTGTTAACTCTTTATCGATACCGTTGTACTGCCTCTCTTGTTAAAATGAGTGTGTGTTACTGCTACCGCTGTTATTTGTTTTTTTTTTTTTTTTTTGAGATGGAGTCTCACTCTGACACCCAGGCTGGAGTGCAGTGGCGCTACCTCGGCTCACTGCAAGCTCCGCCTCCCAGGTTCACGCCATTCTCCCGCCTCAGCCTCCTGAGAAGCTGGGACTACAGGCACCCGCCACCACGCCCGGCTAATTTTTTTGTATTTTTAGTAGAGACGGGGTTTCACCGTGTTAGCTAGGATGGTCTCGATCTCCTGACCTTGTGATCCACCCGCCTCGGCCTCCCAAAGTGCTGGGATTACAGGCATTAGCCACCGCGCCCGGCCTGTCATTTGTTTTCCAACTCAAACAAAACTATAAAGGAAAACAGGCAGATGGGGAAGGTAAAGGATCTGGGATCTGTGGCTGATCCCAAGAAGAGGGTCAGGCCCAGTAAATATCTGTCTCCCTCCCACCCCTTAGCCCACTCCCTTTGTGCTGGGAGAGCAAGAGAGTGGGCATGACCATGCCTCCCCAAACACAGTGCAAGCTTCCTGAGGTCAAGAGACCACTTCTCTCTTCTTGCTCATGAACTCTCCTCCTCCATAGCCCCATCGTGCTGCACTCCACACTCAGTGGTCATTCAATACCTATGTCCAACTGACAATGAGAGCAAGTGAGAGGCTGGAACAGGTGTACCCTGCACAGTCATTAGAACGGAGAGATTTTCATCAGCCTGACTTGGCTTAACTGTCTCCTTCTGGTACATAAAGCTCAGGTTTCAGGGATATGGCCAAGAGATGCTGATTTGCCAGTGGCCAAAATGGTGAGGTCTTCTCAGTGCTAAGGACCCAAGGGGTTAATGTTGGGTGTTTTTTGTTTTTGTTTTTTTTTTCTCCTATTCCCCCATCCCCTTTCCAAATGACTGGCCTTAATCCCAGAGCTTAGCAAGGCTGGAATTCCAGAACACCTCAGTTCCGGACCTTGTTTGGTAGGGGGCTGGGGAAAGAGGTTCAGGGAAGAGATGCTAAGAGAGAAGAGAGGGTGGGAGAAGCATTTGGGGGTAAATATGAGGACTCTGTTGCATGCTGTGGCCTTTTCAGTCATCATAGCCATGAACACATGGCCACCCAGAGCCCCTCTTCTTGTAGCAACCCCTGGCAAAAGCGCGGGTGACAGTGATGTATTAAAAAATAAAGAAGCCTGTTTACTTCCATGAGTTACTCTGACCCCACGATGAGGGCCTCGCATCCCACTTACGGTGACTGCTAAATTGAGCAAACATGACACAGATGTCCTAAGAGTCACGAAGAGAATCAGGCTGGACTTCACTCCCCATTACCCCCGACCATCTCCCCAAAGCAGAGTGACCTTAAAAGCAGAATACATCTGCTGAAACCCTGTTGAAATTATTCATATGTTTTGATTCCTAATTCAGAAATAATAAGTGGTTCATGGGTTCCAAGTTTAAAAATATATTCATCATCTGGTCTCTGTTGCGGCACGTATCCCACTGGCACGGGAGGAGATGCCACAAAAGGCTCCCGTAGCAGCCTGGCGCCCGTATATCCATTTAGCCATAGGTGACGGGGTGGGTGGCTCCACTGCTCCTCTTTTCATTTTATTAAAACCCTATTTTAAGGCCATTGTCAAGAAGAGTGACTTAATTCCTTTGGAACATAGAGCTAAGAGACTGGCAAACTGTAAATCTGGCTCTTTCTTGACTGTTCCTCAGAAAGTACAAGAAATGGGAATTTAGACTCAATTTCAAATACCATGTGTAAACTGATACACAGGGCAGCTCATTTGGAGTGTATTCACAGCCAACAGGAACCCAAGGCCACCCTCAAACATTCCTTTTCCAGAAAGTCCTCTCTAATTATACACACACACACACACACAAACACACACAGACATGTGTATACATACGTATGCGTGTATATATATGCCTGTACATGTGTATATATGCACACACCTAGTATATGGATACACACACGCACAGCAG
Source organism: Rhinopithecus bieti (assembly GCF_001698545.2). NCBI lineage: Eukaryota > Metazoa > Chordata > Mammalia > Primates > Cercopithecidae > Rhinopithecus > Rhinopithecus bieti. The sequence continues at coordinate 4,754,251 of NW_016807677.1, forward strand.
TGCTATTCACCCCAAGTGCAAGGTGTTTGAGTTCGACAATCAGGTTTAGATTCTAATCTGGCACATGACATTTTCTTGGCAGGATGTTCAACCTTCTCATCTGCAGTGGTCTCCTTCTGGGGGAACCAATGAGCCCCATTCCATTCCCAAGGCCCAAGAGTGGATCCCAGCAGCCATGTTATCCTACATGACTGCTGTGGACTGAATTGTACCCCTCTAAAATTAGTATGTTGAAGCTCTAATCCCGAATGTGACTGTTATTTGGAGACAGAACCCATAAGGAAGTAATTAAGATTAAATGAGGTCCTGGGGTGGGTTCCTGATCTGATAGAATAGTGTCTTTGTAAGAAGAGACACCAGCTCACTGTCTCTTTCTCCACCCTGGGAGGACTCGGCGAGAAGGAGGCCATCAACAAACCAGAAAAAGAGCCCTCCCCAGCCAAATCTGCTGCCACTTTAATCTTGGATTTTCCAGCCTCCAGAACTGTGAGAAATAAATTTCTGTTGTTTGAGCCACCCAGCCCGTAGTATCTTGTTATGATAGCCTGAGCAGACTTAGATAAACAACACCACAAAGCCTTCGGTGAGTGATTGGCCAAGAGTAGATAACTATCCAAGCTGCATCAGACAGACTGTGCCTGTTTCTAGAATTTGGGATACACACAGGGAAAGCTGAATCCAGCCTGGTCACATGTAAGCCTAGGAGTCCTGGGGTGGTCATTTTTCGACTCTGTGGTCAGCATGGAGGTGAAAATGAAACTAGGTACAAAGACTAAACAAGCATGAGAAAGAGAGAAAGAATTCCACCTAAGTTTCTAACAGCTCATTCTTAGTTCCGTCCACTTGCCTTTCAAAGATGAGGCCATGCTCCTGTCCCTGGGCTCCATAAAACCCTCCTTTATTATGATATTAAATCTTCTTGTTTAACTTAGGCTGGCATAAATTGGTTATTTTACTCTCCACCAAAAAAAGCCCTACGTAATATACATTTACATAGACGTCATGATCTTTAAGAGCCAAGCCAGTGTCTTCTCTCTGTTTATTAGCCACCTACCCCCACAGTAGATGTGCATATTTTGCAGAGACCAAATGACAAACATCCATTGAATTGAAACCAACAGGTACATCTGCCAAAGAACACGCCACAAACCAAACACAGCCCAACTCAAGTTCCAGATAAAAAGCAGTCTGAAGCAACACGTATTTCTTTCCTGAGCCATAGATCTATTACAGATTCTAAGGATGCCATGTTTTTCCTCCTATATGCCTCACATACAGGGCGTGCATTCAGGAAGTGAAGAATAAAAGGCCGTTTCCATTTTTGATCCCACCCTCTCTGCCAACCATACCAGGCACACATCTGCTAGAATAAATGGTTGCTATAGAAATCACCATTTTTGGAACAGGCAAACTCAGTGTCTATGAAGAATGCAGCCATTTCAATCCTCAGTGAAATCTGTGGACCTGGGACTCAGGAAGTGTCTTAGAGGACAGCCAGTACCTTGCAGCCAAACTTACCAAACACAGGGTCATGACATTTCACATCTCAGGAAATGCATCTTGACAGCCCAAAATGAAGGGCTGCCAACAGGAACAAAGGTTATACCAGAGGCCCCTGCATTGAGAGTAGACTCAGAATTTGGAGATGTCTGTGAAAAGCTACAAAACTGCGAGTACTACATACTGGGCAAGGATTTGGGATCTGGGATCAGACAGTCATGATTTCAAATTTCAGTTCTACCACTCAAAGGCTGTAGAACCCTGTGCAAATTACTGACCCACTCTGTGCCTGTTTCCTCACCTGCAAAATGGAGATAATACTAGTCCCTATGTCACGGGATTACTGTCATGACTAAATGAGATGATGGATGTAGGCATTCAACCAATGGCAGCAGTATGAGTGGGATCCTGAAATAGCCGTGGTGCTAGCCACAATCAAGAACCAGGCATGATAATAAGAAACACAACACAGCCAGGGTTTTGTGTTTTGATTTGGTGAGAAAACGATCTCCCCACCTTACTGACAGCCCCACCAAGGATTCAACTTCCACTCTAGAGCCTAGCAACTAGGACTCCTAGCGCTTCCACACTTGCGTTCAGAAGCCACGGTGCCCTGGAGCTGGTTCGCACCACTGTGTACACCTTTTCTCAACTCTGCCTCCAGTGACCACACCAGCAGCTTGGAACTAGCCATGGTGGGAGTATTTCCACCACAGAAATCGCAAACACTACCTATCTGGTATTTCTCACTGGATTAAACATTTCCTAGCACATCAGCAGAAGAATATTCTCACCAGGAAAGTGGGATCTGAGAAACCCAGTTTGATACCTACGGTTCTGTACAATTCTATGGTGTCTCTGAACGTGGGTCAGGCAGGATTCACACTGACCACAAGTGAGCATTCCTGATTGGCTCTCCAGTCTTTTTTCCAACCACTTAACTATGCAGACTGACTCCCTGAGTAGGTGCTGCCCAAGGATGCACCCTCTTGAAGTGGCCAAGGCTGTGCGGCTTCCCAGGAGAGGGAAGGCAGAGTCCGAAAGGCTGAAGAGGAGACAGGTCCAGCATCCACGCTGCCCTGCCCTCCTTCCCCTCTCTTCTACAGTTCCCACTGCTTCACCCCGACTCCAGACCAGTCACCATCCCCACAACCTGCAGACTCTGACAAAGGCCCTCTGCTCCCCCGAAAGGCCCTAATGTGACACTGCCACCCTTTAGAGCCTGTGGTTGGCTTAAGTAAATAAAGCAACCGAAGACATGCAGAGAAAGTGTGCGGGAGGGTCTCAAATTCAGGGGTTGCCAGCGGTGAGAGTAGAGCAGGGACCGAGAGGAAGAAGGGTTGAAGAAAATGGGACAAATTGGAACAGCAACTTTCATCTCACAGGACAGTGATCTGAGGAGTCAGGATTTCCTTCTTTTCACTTCAGGAAAGAGGATTCGGTTTTAAAGGATGAGATCCAGGGTGGACTGAAGGAAAGGGATGAAACAGCAGAAGAGGTGAAGGGAGTTCAAGACGAACAAAGCCAGGGGGAGCCTGTTGGAAGGGAAAACTCACTAGGCGGTCTTTAACCTCACCTGCTCCCGACCTGCTGCCCTGCCCCTTGTCCCCATTCATCCCCTAACATCAGGATGCGGTGTCGACTCTGCCTACAGTGGTTCTGAGAGAACCTCAGAAACAAAGGCCTGAGGAGTCTGGGGTGGCTCCCAGGAAGGTATGGAAAGATACTCTCTGGCCTCAGCCAACCACGTTCCAAGTGATCAAAGGTAGAGTCCCATCTCCTCTCCTTTACAGATTTCCCTCCTGAAAAAGCTCCAAGAGACCACCTGGCTCATTCCACTGCCTCCAGACAAGACCCTCCAACTGTGTCCACAGGACTCTGCCCTTCTTGTAATCATGAGAGAAGACCCTGCAATCTTTCTCCAAGAAATCCCTTCTCGAAGAAAGGCGCTCACTCTAGAGTAAACAACTCCCAGCAGTGAGAGCTTTCCACACTGAATGCCAGAAGGAGGCAGCATGCCGTGGAAGTGGGGAAACTGCGGTAATAGTCAAGCTCCTGGCTCCATCGCTTGCTAGCTGTGCGACACCAGGCAAAGCACTTAACCACCCTGAGCTTCCATTTGTCCTCTGCACTCTGATTTAACAACACCGCAAAACTGTGAGGATTAACAAAACTCTGGCTTTTAAAGAACCTAACACAGAGACTGACATGATACAGGTGCTCAAGATACAGCTGCTACTCTGGTGTTAAAAATCCACATTCCTCCATCACTGCAGAGACCCAAACAGAAGTTTTCTATCCATCCTTGAGTGCCCCACCAACTCTAAACTTCTCTGATCCTACAACCCCCATACAAAAAACACAGCACCTGTTACACTTTCTCGTTCCAGCTTCCCCAGGACAGTGCTGGGCCTCACTGAGAACAGCAGTGGACACTGCGTTAGAGGGCTCCTGGTGGGAAAGCCAGCAGGCCAGTCCAGGTCAGCAAAGGGGAAAGCAGTGGTAGAGAGTGAACCTGTACACATGTGCACGCACATACAGACACACACATCTGTACACATGTGCGCACACACACACAAACTCATATACAACACCCCCTAACAATGCCCCCTAAATTCTCTTTTTTTTTTTTTTTTTTTTTTTTTGAGACAGTCTCACTCTGCCGCCCAGGCTGGAGTGGAGTGGTGTGATTTCAGCTCACTGCAACCTCCACCTCTCAGGTTCAAGCGATTCTCCTGCCTCAGCCTCCCGGGTAGCTGGGACTAAGGCACCCACCACCACATCCGGCTAATTTTTTATATTTTTAGTAGAGACACGGTTTCACCATGTTGGCCAGGCCAGTCTTGAACTCCTGACCTCAAGTGATCCACCTGCCTCAGCCTCCCAAAGTGCGAGATTGCAGGCGTGAGCCACCGCACGTGGCCCCCTCTAAATTCTTTGTAACAGAAGTCAACCTGAAACGTCAACCTGAACTCCAAGTCACTGTCTGAGCCATCTGTGCATCCTCCATTCCTCACTGTTATAATCTAGAGCTTGTTACTTTCAGACAGGGAAAACCATGAAAGCCAGAACACTCTGTCTCATCACGGAGACGCACACCCTCCTTTTATTAGAAACATTTGTCTCTTCATAACCCCTCGCTCAACACAAATTATCTTTTACTTGTTCTCCTAGGGGTGAGAGTAGAAATGCAATATGAAGCAGAAGGCCCCAGTTCCAGTCACTTCATCTCCCCCGGGCCTAAGTGTCCTCAGGCAAGATAACAAATTGTGTGATCCCCAAGTGCTAAGATTCCATGATAGACATTTGAGAATTACTCATGATGACAGATAGGTAAATAAATTCAATAAATCCTTTCCAAGACTGCCCAATAAATAAACAGATACATAAATAAACAAATCCCTCCCAAAACTCTAGCCTGGGCCAGACACGGTGGCTCACGTCTGTAATCCCAGAACTTTGAGAGGCTGAGGCGAGCACATCACTTGAGGCCAGTAGTTTGAGACCAGTCTGGCCAACATGGTAAAACCCTGTCTCTACTAAAAATACAAAAATTTGCCAGGTGTGATGTCAGGTGCCTGTAGTCCCAGCTACTTGGGAGGCTGAGGCAGGAGAATCACTTGAACCCAGGAGGCAGAGGTTGCGGTGAGCCAGGATCGCACCACTGCACTCCAGCCTGGGCAACAGAGCAAGCCTCTGTCTCAACAACAACAACAAAAATCAAAAACACCTCTAGCCTGTTTTCTCTAGGCCCTGAGAATTTTAGAAAGTAATCAAATATGCAGTTAGATTCAAAACACTCATTTCAGACACACACACCTGGGGTCCTGTGATAAACTCACTTGTGCCTCTACACCCAAGGATTAAAATTTCATAGAGTCATGATTTCATCAGTCAGTAACTACAAAGGATTAATTAGGAGCAAGGGAAGAGTTTATAGCTCACGAACCCAGACCTACGGAAAATATCTATCTCTGTTCTCCAGATGTCAGCACACACATGAATGAAGGTCTTTGATGAAAACACTTTATATTATTCAAGGGACTCCAAAAATACTATTTTCTGCCAGGGAATTAAGACACTTCTCATTCTTGTTCATTCTAAAATATCATCAGAACTCAATGAATGCAAGTGAATTAGTATATTGACAACTTCTGCTTATCAAAATCTTTCCTTCAAGACCCACTGCAAATATATAGACTACCTCTACATAGTTTTTCCAAGACCTCCTCAAACACCATGTCCAAAACAGAGACTTTGGTTTTCCACCCAGAACTCCTTCTCTATTCCCACCATCCACCAGTTATCCAAGCCAAAAGCTCAGACTCTCAACCAACTCCTTCTTCAAACTTCACCCCCAATCAACAAGACCTGCTCATTTCCCGCTACAAAGTACCCTTCCCTCTCCACCTCCTTTGCTACTTCCCTGCCTCTGCTTGTTCTCTCTCACCTAGACCACTCGACGGGCTCCTAGGTGGTTCCCCTGACTTCCACATATCCATCCTCAATGCTGTACTCGGGGTGCTCCAAGTCATAATTCCTATTATTTCACTCCCAGGATTAAAACCTTTCAACACCTTCTCCCAAATTACAGAATGAAAGGTCAGCTTCTGTCTCTGCTGCATAAGCAAGACCTTCATGATAGGCTCACAACCACACCTCCAGCTAGCATCTCTACCAACCTCTTTATACATCTCAAGCTCTGGTGAAACCAAATGGCTTGCAGCTCTCTCTCCCTGCTTCCCCCGGCCTTCGGCCTTCGAGTGTGCTGTAACCTCTACCTGGAATGTCTTTCCCTCTGGTCTAACCAGCAATCTTCCTCTCGTCTTTTAAGATCTTCCTTACAAGTCACCTTCTCAGCAAAGTCTTATCTATAGCCCCTCCCAAAGCCTAGTCAATTGCTGCTTCACTTCCATTTCCTCTACACTTTGTTCTACATTTTATTACCCTTGTATTCTACTATGAAGTGCTGCTATGTCTCAGTGTCTGCCTTCCCTACTAGCTTATTAGATTCTTGGGGACGAGGGTCAAGTTTTTGGACTTCTGTATCTCCATTGTCTGGTATACAGTAGGACTCAATAAACACTCACTGAATAAATAAGTCAGATGTGATCATGCCCCGCTTGGAGCTTTCACTGCATTTACCAATTGTCTTAGGGAACAAGTTTTATTCTTTTATTACAGCCATGTGTGTACTAGTTCTAACCCCAAATTAAAAGCTAGGAAAGCATTACGCCTCACCATTACTTCTCCAACAGAGCCAAACACATCTAGTAGGTATTCAGTAAATACCTCAAATAAAGTGAGTTCAAAGCTGCTCCCCAGTGGACGGGACCTAACTTTAAAAGAAGACGACGACGATGCAATGACGCAATGTTCAATCACATACTTAGGAGGCCCTGAGAGGTTTCCAAATGCTCAAATACCCATCTTCTGAGCTGAGGGTTACTGAAGGTGAGATTCCAACCTAAGCATGAGGAAAAGTTCAGTAAAGCCTAAAGGAAGACTGTACCATTTCAGGTCAGTGGCTCCCCAGCCATTGATGTCCCCATCACCCCTCATTTCACCGAGGCTGTCCATTAAGCACACTTAAACACATGTACCCATATTCTTATTTCTTCTAGAGCTTTCTGCCCCCAATTTCAGCAAACCTTGAAGCTCGGAGTGAAAACCTTGAAGCTTGAAGTGAAAATTTTCTTGCGAATAGAAGAAGACAACCTAAACCTATCTATCTGCAGTAGCTGCTTCCAGTGGTTTTGATTCCCTGCTTCATGGACAGGGTGGGGAGGGGGTATAGCCAGCTGCCCATGGCTCTGCACGAAAACGTGAAGCCCGGGGCACCGTCCCCTAGAGTTAGCACGGGAGCGCATGCTCACTGCGAGCCGGCATGGAGATCCCTACTGCAGGGCAGGGGCAGCGCCTGCCTCTCTGTCCTTCTCCCCTCCCCTCCTCTGGGAAAGATAAATTAGCGGGCTGTCAGCGGAGGACAGCCACAGCAGTTGTGTTTCTGTAAAGGGGCAGTGGAAGTGTCTTTGATTAATGAAACCTTAATATGTGGCTGTTAGACAACCTCTCTTCAGCTGCTCTGAAGGAAGACAGATCCCTTCAGACAGGCTTTAAAAAGACGGGAAGGAAAGCTGGTGTACACCCAGTACCCCACTGGGAGACGTCCTCAGCAAGCGGCCAGAGAAGAGGCGCAGCAGGAACTTCTGCTCTAGGGGTAGGAATGTGGTGGGACCCATCTCTCTCCCTGGAAGAATGTGGGACTCTCGCCTGCTCACTAAAACCAACACCTGCCGATGTGCTAAGAGTCCTCTTGAAGTCCCAACAATAGACATCAAAGCTGATGTTTGGAAGTTGAGATAACAAGGAAAGGGAGTTTGAAAAAAAAAAAAAGAGGAAGGAGGGAGGGAAACAACACCAACAAAAAGTCTGTCTCACCTTTGACCTCCGGTGAGGCAACACACCAAACACTTTAAACTATGCTGGAGGACACGCACCGTCCCTGCTCACCTATAAAAGCAATGGTTCCCTTCTCTAGAACGTCTTTCCCAAAGATGGTAGTAAAGGGCTCCAGTGTCTCAGGCGAGGGTAGAGAAATTAAAGAAGTATACAGGTTTGCAGCAATATTCCATCCTTACACAACTCTCTCCTACCGCCCTCTTAACAAAAAAAGAAAAGGAAGAAAGAAAAGAATGAGTGCCCTGAGGTCTTTATCTCTGTGCTCCTGTAGCCCATCAGCACGGAGTGACCTGGGCTGGGTGCAGTGGCTCACACCTGTAATCCCAGCACTTTGGGAGGCTGAGGCGGGAGGATCGCTTGAACTCAAGAGTTCGAGACCAGCCTGGGCAACATGGCAAAACCCTGTCTCTACAAAAAAATATATACAAAAATTAGTTGGGCATGGTGGTGCACACCTTGTACTCCCAGCTACTCGGGAGGCTGATGTAGGAGGATCGCTTGAGCCTGGGAGGCAGAGGTTGCAGTAAGCTAAGATTATACCACTACACTCTAGCCTGGGTGAAAGAGTGAGACCCTGCCTCAAAAATTAAAAAAAAAAAAAAATACATAGCATAGAATGATCTGTAGGACCGCTATGCAAATCAGTTCAGGGCTGGAACATTCCAGGAAACGTATTTACTTCCATCCTGATTTTCATCCCATATAATGAAAAGTATGTTCTGTTCCTGGAAAGAACTTTTTGATAAAACTGAAACAAACTATTTTACAAACACTATGCCTTTCTAAGGCATAGTGTAAGATGACTTACAAACAGTCATCTCCCTGTTCCCTCTGTTGAGCTAAGCCCGGAACTCAGCAGCAAAGATAAAGATCAACCAAATAAGAGAATAACAAGAAACTGTTTAAATATTTCAGGCATTTGAACGGTCTAACAAATGATAGCAAACTACTCATATACACTGAAGCCCCGTGGTCCTTCCCCAATCAGGTTTCCCTCCCATCCCTGTCATCCCAAAGTAACAGCTCTTGTAAATTTCCTACCGTTGGACTTCATCCATTATTCTGTCTTTCAACAGACATTCATTGCTCCCCAACGTTGTGGCCAAGATGTGCCAAGTCTCAGGGACATGTTCTCCAGAAATCATCTCCAACTAGAATATCAAGTTATTCTGGACCCCAGTATCTCTACTTATTTCCCAAAAATGTATCATGGAGATAGAAACAGCACTATTTCTACTGAATCACCTGGAGGTTCTAAGACAGCCATGGGATGAGTTTTTATCCCTACCACCCATTACTGCCACTAATAAATCAGCTTTCTAATAGAAAAGAAATGGGTGTTTAGCCATACCACAGATTTAAACTTGGCTAATTTAGCTAATATTGATTGTGCAACTGTTTGTTGACTAATTGAATAAATGAATATAAAAATAAAAGAATGACTTCCAGGTTTCAGTTCAGGACTAACTGGATGATAAGATGACTAACTTACATCTGCCCCAATAACCTCCATAGAATTGATTTTGAAAAAGACAGCAGTAGTCAAAGTAGAAAAAGGGATTACGTAGAAGGGTCATTTACAGAAAGTCTCTATTTTTTAAGCCCTCTTCCTGAACAAATTTTCTAAATCCCAAACTGGAGAACAGCTTCAGAAGGGCAAAGATCTTTAGTTCTCCTATTTGCCCTATAGTGTCTCACTCAAAGCAAAACACTTGCCAGGTACTCAACAAATAGCTGTTGAATAAGCTGCCATGAACTCACCTTTGGGAATAGACTGAGACTACTCTGAGACCAATGGTACCAGCTCTAGAATTCCTTCTTCCTTGGTTCTCTCTCCTTCATTCTTCCCAAAATTCCAACCAATTTCCTCAACCTAATTTATACCAAATACCCAAATTGTTAGACTTCAAGGCCCCAAATATCTGTTATGAAGAATGTCCCAGAAGAATGTATAGGAGGAAAGAATGGATAAGAATTGACACGTCTGGTAAACCACTTATGTATTTATAAATGGTAATTACACACTGCTAAAGACAGTATAGAATTCAAAGACGAGTGAGACAGAAGACAGGGTCTCTGCTATCAAGTGACACTCTAAGAAGAAAGATTAGACATGCAGAAATATATCTTCCATAAGCCAGAAAGCAGCAGATACCTTGAGGGTGAAAATGAAGTGTGTGTGCTGGATGCAGTGGCTCATGCATGCAATCCCGGCATTTTAGAAGACCTAAGGGGGAGAATGGCTTGAGCCCAGGAGGTCATGATCAGCCTGGGCAACACAGTCAGATGCCATCTCTAAGAAAAAGTTAAAAAATTTAAAAACCTAGGTATGGTGGTGGTACACTCCCTGTAGTCATAGCTACTTGGGAAACTAAGGAGGGAGGATCACTTGTGCCCAGAAGGTCGAGCTACAGTGAGCTATATAATCAGGCCACTGCACTCCAGCCTGGGTGACAATGCGAGACCCTGTCTTAAAAAAAAAAAAAAAGAAAATGAAGTATGTGAAAATAGAAATGGCTTTATGGAGCCTACATTTCAACTAGGTCTTAAAGACTGGGTAGAGCTGTGAGAGAGAACAGTAGGACCGCCTTCTGGACAGGCAACTCTTAGGAGAGGTCTCTTCAGAGGATAAAAATCTTTACGGTTCAAGTACATGCCAAAAGGGCAGTATTCGCTTTAGAGAGAAGGCGTGTTCTGAAGACAGCCCAACTTTTTTTTTTTTTTTTTTTTTTTTTTTTTTTTTGAGGACGGGAGTCTCGCTCTGTCACCCAGGCTGGAGTGCAGTGGCAGATCTCAGCTCACTGTAAGCTCTCGCTCCCGGGCTTCACGCCATGTCTCCTGGCCTCAGCCTCCCGGAGTAAATGGGATACAGGCGCCGTCACATCGCGTCCGGCTAGTTTTTTTATATTTTTTTAGGTATGAGACGGGGTTCACCGGTGTTTGAGCCAGGGTATGGTCTCGATCTCCTGACCTCGTGATCCACCCATCTCAGCCTCCCAAAGTGCTGGGGATTCAGGGCCTCGAGGCAGCCAACTTTTTTACAGGAAAGAAATCAAATTTTCTAATATCATCATTCTCAGCAGTCTTTCTTCTTTTCCTCATCCCTCCCATTCCTCACCTTCATGCCCTCTCTACACCTCCCCTGCCCCCTCTTCCCTTCCATCTCTCATTATCCAAATACTCTTCCCAAATTTAAATTATTAAATGTGACCTCAGATTGTATTATAAAATCTACTCTTACAGACATCATTGCTGGCATTTTTTAGTTAAATAAATAATAGAAATGTTCTGATGTATGAAAGCGAACCATTAATCAAACTGTAGGACAACAGATATGACTGGGAAAAATCTTTGCCTGCAGTTTGACAGAAAAAGATTCATATTTTCTGATTTATATGAAAGAGAACCACAAATGTGCAAGGAAAAAGCAAAACTCCAACAAAGAAAAATCATGCAAAAAGTTTTTCATTTTTGGATGTTAGTCACAATTGTATACAGTCTTTTCCTCTTATAACCGTTTGTTTTATTTACAACCTTTTACATATCTATTATATTATTTAAATATATTATTCCCCAACAAAAAAACTGATCAAATGGATACCAGGAGGGGAATTCTTTCTTATTGAAGTAGGTCTGTAAGTCTCAAAAAAAAAAACAAAAAAAAAAAAAAAAAAAAAAAAAGAAAAGTTTAAAACAGACTTAGGGTAAAAGGGGAAGAGGAAGAATGCTGTCTCAGACAGTAGCCACCCAAAACATTCAAGATAAATAATTCGATCTGGGCATCTGAAGACCTCAGAAAAACGTAGGCTGCTATTAACTTAATTAGGAAAACCGCCCACAACCAAACCAGGAGCACAGGAGGGAGACGGAAAGAAGGACTGAAAGGACTGAAGCTTTGTCAAAACAGAGGTGTCAGAATCCCAAGTAAAATAACTCCCAAAGGAACTCTCAGCCCTTCATAGGACATGGTGGTCTCTGCATCTCATTCATAATGTTTGCCTTGGCTGAGGTTCTAAACCACAAAAACATCTGTACAGAAGGAAGCAACCAATTTCAGTGAAATCATACTGGAAACTTTTAACATTATTTAGAGTCATTTCATGAGAGGACAATGCAGTTAATGTTCCCCACTGGAAGGACTGTCTTGTGGTTTGCAGCGCTGGGCAGTTTCTCTCTCTCTCTCTATTGGTTTAAAAGTGACAGAGAAAGAAGGCCGGGCACGGTGGTTCATGCCTGTAATCCCAGCACTTTGGGAGGCTGAGGTGGGCGGATCACAAGGTCAGGAGATCGAGACCATCCTGGCTAACACGGTGAAACCCTGTCTCTGCCAAAAATACAAAAAACTAGCCAGGCGTGGTGGCACATGGCTGTAGTCCCAGCTACTCGGGAGGTTGAGGCAGAAGAATGGCGTGAACCCAGGAGGCGGAGCTTGCAGTGAGCCGAGATCTCACCACTGCACTCCAGCCCAGGAGACAGAGCGAGACTCCGTCTCAAAAAAAAAAGTGAAAGAGGAGGAAAAGGGGGATTTCAGAAATGGAGGGAAGAAAGAGATAAACCATTTAAGGAGCACAGCCAATTATATAGGTTGGCTTTAATTTTCAAACTAGTGCTTAAATACCAACGGTATTATTGCCTTTAGCTCTCTGGAAACTACAGTGTAATTAGGTTCACTCAACTTAACTTAAAACATGCCCAGTCATTAAAATTTTTCTTGATCCAACCAAGTTATCTCACACACACGCACACGCACACACACACACACACACACACACACACACACACACACACAGCCCAGATCTCTAAGCCAAAAGTACATCACGTCCCCAAGAAACGGCAAAAACATGTCACTGCTTTTCGGAAATCATGCTCATGTTTCGTGACCTTCCTTAAAGATAATGTTCTCACGATTAATTAATTTATGAATCTTTTCCCCCCAATATGCACAACAGGTTCCATGCAAATTCTTGAGCTTTTAAATTATACTGTTAATGAAAGCAAATAAAGGCAGTTAAAAGGCAATTTGCTCAATTGGTGTTAATATTTAAGCACAGCATGTGTAAAAACAAGATCACAGAATTCAGTTTTTACCAAGAAAACTTTAATCCAACTTCATTTCCAAAAGATCAAACATGTTGCCAAGAATATTTTCTCCCTCTACCCTTCAGCATCAGGTAATGAAGCTTTTTATTAAGTAAATATTTCACATTAACCTCATCAGTTTCTATCACTTAGAAATTCTAATCTATAAAATCAAATCAGCTTAATCATGTTTAGATTAGATCCTGCATCCTGAAGGCAAACTAAATTATTTACATCCTCACTCTCCTTGGCACATTTGAGTACCAAGACTTGAAGACATCAGAATAGACACCTTCCTATTCCTGAGGTCTCCCTGGCCCTCCTTCTTTAAATCTGCATCAGTGAAACCAATATAGCAGCCTTAGCATTGGCAAATTCTTCTAAACCAACTTCACACAAAAGCCCGAAAAGTTTACTGGCTGGGCAAAGGCTTGGCCGTGGCTTTCCCTGGAGTATTTCTAGATTCCCCTATGAAAAAGAAAACTAGCCAGGTCAGATTAGTAACAGTAACTTCCCCTGGTGACCCCAGATTGCTGCTTTGGGGGTCTGTGCACAGGTTGCCACAGAAGACTGCTCTGTGACTGATCTTTGGTCGTAGGGTTTGAGTGAAATGCTCCACATCTCCAGGAAAGTCTGAGCCCCTCATGGAGGGGTCGCTTCTCCATGATATGAGGGGCTCCACCAAGAGCCCTAAATACCCCCAGCACACACATTCGCACCGAATTCCCCCACATTCTTCACGCCCCTTCTCTGAGAGTCTAGTCTCCTCAAAATAGTTTCAAAATGTTACAACGTTAAATAGATGCTGAAGGCCTTCAAAGGAGTTGAATTGTGGGCTCCTTCCCGAAGTCCTCCTGTGGCCCCCGTCTGCTCTATCCTTCGGTCCTGCTCTTCTAACACACTTCAGTTTCCCTTGCTGCTCTGCCCAACTGTTCAGTCAAACCGTGATTTCCTTCCTTTCCCTCAACCTATCACACTGTCTGAGAGAACCAAGTTCCCTAAGAGAACCATTCCAGTTTGCACTGTGCCAACTCCATGAAGCCAGTTTTCTGTCAGGACCGCTGGGAGGATGGCCCCCCGACAGCTCTCTCCGAGTTCAATCCCTAAATCTCTCCCCTCCCCAACTCTTCATTTCCTACCTCCCCACCCCAAGTTGCTCATCCCCCAAACCATTTCTATTTGATTAAGGAGATGGCCTCGGCAAGGATGTTTACATTAGGCTCACTTCCAGGCCATAACCCATCCTGCGGGAACACATTCCTGGTCGGGGTAGTGGAAGGAACTATGCAAAACATCTCGGCCTCGCTGTGTTCCCCAACTCCAGCCTAGGAGAACTCCATCGACCTCCAGGTCTCTCCAACAGTTAAGGGGCAACAGGGCATGGCAGACAGAGCCCGGCTGCAAGAATCTGAGATGTGAGGAAAAGGCGCAGACATTCATAGTCGAGCCAAAGACCTGACTAAGCCAAAGATGTCACACCTCAAGGCACAATGACCCAACCTCACTCACCACAGACCAGCTGTTATTTCTGGGAAACCAGCATTTTCTAGAAGAGCAATGAAGCCAGATAGTGCTAGGACAAAATTCCTGAGACAACTGCCACATTCAGATGGAGAGCTACTGAAAGACCACAGTGAAGTCCACTAGAAGAATAGACATCTGGAGCATGGGGCACACCCCATGCTCCTCTCCTTCCACCTGACTGCCCCCAAAGCCTCCGCTCCTGCAGTGCCAGGTCTCAGCTCCTTCAGGCCTGTTACGGATTAGGACACAAATCAGCCCCATCCCCACTCCAAAAAAGCCCTACTAGGGAAGCACACACAGGAGGTAGGCAGAGTGGCAATTTAGTGAAGCCGGGTCCGGCTGGGTACCCTTACCTGCCCATCAACACTGAGGCCAGCCTGTCCCAATAGCCACAAAGAAAATCCAAGAAGGCATTAAGAGGTCAAGCCAAGCAATCAGGAAAACCTGTACTTGATTTCCAGCTACCGAACTTAAAAGCATGAGCTAAACATCTAACCTCTTTGAACTTCTCTGTAAAGCTGAAATTTCTCATCTGTAATGCCAGGATGCCAGAGGCCTGTTGCAGGGACTGAAAGGGGCTGTGTGAACCATCGCCACATTCAGAGGCTGGCAGACGGTAGGTGTTCAACTCGGGCAGCCACCCCTATCAAGCCTCATCAGCCCTGACTGGAAATTTCTTAATAGCAGAAGTGTCTTCTAGAGAGTTGAGCAGGGAAGGGGAAGGTGGACAGGGGAAGAAGGGAGATGAGCTCAAAGTTTCACCAGTGTTAACAGAACTCCTTCCAGAACAAGAAGACAGACAGCAATTACTAAGGAGACCCACAAATAAGCCCATGGCCATCAATTTCACTCTAAAAATCAGATACTGTGACTACTGCTGCAGTAATAGAAGCTGGCTCATGGATTCGCACTGAGCTTTTTAGAAAAGAAAAAAGACCTGAAAAGGGATTCTCCAGATGCTGGAGATGATAGGTGTTCTAGCTCCTGAGCTTCAAGACTCAGGAGCGGCTTTCTAACGGCTGGAAATATTCTGCACACTCAGCTGCTCTCTGCACCCTCTTTTGTCAGGGCCTGGGGTCTCAGAGCTAATGCAGGCACCAAAAGACCATCTGGGGCTGCCGTCTTACACACAGAAGTTTAAATAGCTCAAGGAATGAACCCAGGAATTAATGAATGATAAATCCATATGGTCTCATCCTTTCCTCTCACAAGCAGCATTCAAACCTTCCCAGCATCTTTACAATGCTTCCTAAGTACAAACTAATAATAATAATGACAATCATAATCATAATAAAGCTGGGAGGAGAGGAGGTGAAAACGGCATCCCACTATAAGGAACGCAGGCTTTAAAAGGAAAATCCCAAATTGCCACTGTATTTTCTGTTCACTCCAAACTGATTTGAAAATCTCTCTCCTCAAATAAAACAGAAAACAAAAAAATGTAGACTGCACACCATCTCCAATCCAAGCTCCACTCTTCTCAGCCCAGCTCTGTTCCTCTTTGAAAATTATTCATCACCAAGGTCATTTTTACCAACATATTATAGAATCAGACGCATATTATGCATCTCCTCCCAAGATGCATATATATCTCCATATCACACACTGAGAAAAAGTCAATGTTTCGCACCCACCCTGGGAAAAGAAAATAATCTTTTAGTCGCTTCTCACAGCTACACAATAGTTCTTCAGGGGTGGAAATTTTAGCAGAGTAATCACTTTGGTAGGCTCAGAAATCATGCTCTTTGGAGGAGAGACACCAAGGGAGAAAAGATCCCTTTGAAAAGTGACCTGCACAGAGAACACCTTGGCGGAGTTGTTGGATTTGTTCACTCTAAACAACCAAGCATGTCATCACCGGGAGAACAGAACACAAGAACACGGGGTTAATCTGAGACTTGACAGAGTGAAGTTAGATCTAAATGCAAAGTGTTTTACAATGCACATTACAAGGTCTATAAAGTTCTTCTCTGGACATCATCAGAAACAAAACACAAGCAGGTTTTCAAGGCAGGTGAGACTTATATCTCCCGTGCGCCTGGGAAGTGGATCTCATCTTGGCTATGACCCTTGTTGACAGCATGACCTTGGGCAAGTCACTGATCCCTCTGTGATTCCATTCCCTTATCTCACCTAGAAAATGAGAGTGATCACCAGGGCCCTGGCGCCTCGTGGCTGGGATCACTCTAGCAGGTTCCAGAGCTGTCTTTCTCAGGGGCATCTATATGTATGTGCATTTATCTCCATCTGCATCCTGCCCCTTCCCAAGTTCAACTGTTGAAAATAAAACTCGCCAAAACTTCTGTGTTTTCAAAATAAAAGCCCATCTAGCAGGGACTGGGCTATGGGGGCTGGTATGAAGGAAAAAGTCTGGGATCAGGGGAACTTCCATTACAAAATAAGAAAGACCAATGCCATGGGGAAGTCACAACATTTTGGAAGCAGGATAAAAAAGAAAGAAAAAGAGCTAGATTTCTTTTCCATCAGAAAAGAGAAGATGGGACAGGCATGGTAGCTCATGCCTATAACTCCGGCACTTTGGGAGGCTGAGGTGGGAGGATCACTTGAGGTCAGGAGTTTAAGATCAGCCTGGCCAACATGGTGAATACCCAACTCTACTAATAAAAACAATCAAACATTAGCCAGGCGTGGTGACGCACGCCTATAGTCCCAGCGACTCGGGAGGCTGAGGCAGGAGAATCACTTAAACCCCCGAGGTGGAAACTGCAGTGAGCCAAGATCGTGCCACTGCACTCAAGCCTGGGTGACAGAGCAAGACTCTGTCTCAAAAAAAAAAGAGAGAGAGAGAGATGATGGTGAAATTATAGACCAATGCATACAAGTTTCTTCTAATGAAATTATTCGAAAGAAACCAGAGCTAAATGTTGGGGTTTTATTTCCTTTTTAATTTTCCCATGTAATCCATCATAATGATGCTTCTTAAAAGGCAGCAATGGGAGTAGGAGCCACAGTGACCCCCTAAAGAGGGTAAATGTAGGCATGAAACAGGCCAAGGGGGAAGGGATGAGTAGTCTCTTTCTTACAGAAGCTACAGAACACTTGAGAAAGGCCTGCGGCTGTCATGCTGCTGTACTTGGTTGGTGGGAAGGGGAGGCAGAGAGGCACCATCCAGACCAGTGTTTTCCTGATAACACCCTCCGCTATGAAAGGTTAATACAGGCTGGAGGGGTGGGGGTGAACGCAGGGGAGAGGGAGGGGATAGAAAAGCATTATGCAATATTAGAATGCTACTTTTATTTTAAAAGCCATCATGTGTAAAGCATTAGTGTTTTTGAAATTGCATTCTTGAGTTAATTAAATGGACAATCTTTTATACATAAAAGTGAAAGAAAGCAATTAAAAGCTAAATGAAGAAAAATCACTTTCCCCTGGTGATCTGGGCTACCCCAATCCCTCTGTATTAACATGAAGCCAACAACTACTGTCCAAATGTCTCTTTTATGGCACCCTCGGTGACAGTTTGAGAAGTATTTGTCTTCCTTCTAAGTTTACCTATGAGACTGTTAGGATAAGAGGAGGAGAAGAAAACAGAAGGGTGATGGAGGATCAGGGGAAAAAGTTCACTTAAGCAGTTTACAAACAAACAAGGGAACTCATGGAGGGGACAGATCTCTGTCTCAAATGAAACTAAAATCAATACCTCAACTCTTTTTTGTTACCTCCACCAAAATGCAGCCCCAACCAGTAGGTCACTCAAGAGAATTGGGCTGGGTGCTGTGGCTCATGCCTGCAATCCCAGCACTTTGGGATGCCAAGGTTGGTGGATCACCTGAGATCAGGAGTTTGAGACCAGCCTAGCCAACACGGCGAAACCCCGTCTCTACTAAAAATACAAAAATCAGCTGGGCATGGTGGCGATGCCTGTAGTCCCAGCTACTCGGGAGGCTGAGGCAGGAGAATTGCTTGGACCCAGGAGGTGGAGGTTGCAGTGAGCCGAGATCATGCCACTGCACTCCAGCCTGGGTAACAGAGCGAGACTCCACATATCAAAAA
>NW_016807677.1:4773089-4827778 GCF_001698545.2 Rhinopithecus bieti
AAAAAAAAAAAAAAAAAAAAAAAAGAGAGAGAGAAACAAAATTAATTCAGAGTTTTGGGCTGTCGAGCCAGCCCCACTCATGGACTTTTCAAAGAATCAGAGAAGTATATTCAGATTATAGCCAGAAAAACTAAGTTAGTTATCAAGAGGAACTTCCTCAATGTCCCACTATGTCTACCTAACAAGTGCCAAATCACCAACTGGTCTATTGTTTTGCAAATGTGTCTTCTACAGGTGATGAGTGGCGAGGGGCTAAGTAGCTGTCCTGCTCTGCAAAGTTGGTCAGGCAAAGGCAAGTACCACGGCCTGTGTGATAACAACAGCAATGACACACTCCCTTTCCGATGCCCCAGTGGACTTAATCTTTACTCAGAATGGTTGCAATGACTCTGGTGCTCCTACAAGAACATCTAGATGACAAAAGACACCACCTCTCTCTTTGGTACCAGAAAGAAGAAAAGCAAGAATTGGTCTATGTCCATTCAACAGATAGTTTTCCAGTGGAACATGATGCAGACGTTACAATGATGTTTCCTATTTCACAGGCTGAGTCCTGTGGTGAGTTGTTCCCAGGACCCAGGCCTCCGGGTTCCCAGGCCACAGAATCTCCTATCTCTCTGCTTCCTGCAGGTCCGTCCCTTCACTGAATCTGACAGTCATCCAAGAGAGATTTTGGAAAACACACAGCAAACCACAGCAAAACAACACCGATCCACTCTTTCGTAGAGGCTCCAGTGCTGACTGCTGGCTGCTCCAGGGTACTTTCCTTTCCCTTCCTGCCATGAAAGAAGGAGGTGGGTGAAAGAAAAGGCAAAGGAGAGATAGCCTGATCCAGGAAGAGTAAGAAATGTTTACATCTTGGGTGCTGGGAGTGAAGACTGATGTATTCCCCCAGGTAACTCTGTCTTTCCCCAGTAGCAGGCAATGTCTACAGGCTCACACATGCTTGGTATTTACTTGCAGTTATGGTAAACCACTCCCTATGCTACTTCTATCGTTTCTGCCTTCAAAGTAGCAACGACCATGAGACTGAAGAGAAGAACATGGTTAGGTCCCAGTTTTCTACACATGTTCAGCCTGGGATAAAAGAGAAAATCTAAAACTCTGCATAATCCAAATGCACCATTGTAGAAAAGAGCCTCGTGTTGCCAGACAGGTGCCTAATTTAGTTTCTACTCCCTTCCCTACTTGCCTTTGGCAAATGAGCTCAAACTGGGCACCTTGGCCAAAATGCTGGTCTGCGAGGAAGGAGGGAGGATGAAAAGAGAGAAGAAACTGATGTGGATAACCCACAAATTCATTCAGCCCACACGTGAAAAAGAATAGTTTGTTAGATTTCTCTTCGATTCGCTGGGCTCCAAACCCACACGCTAGGGTCAGGGAGGGGTGTTCAGTGCGCCACTGATGCCACCACAAGTCCCCACACCTCTGTTTGAAATAGAAGGCCCAACATTGTTTGCTCCAGCTAAGCCTCCCTCTGCTCTGTGGCTGAGTTCATGAAAGGAATCCAGGATGGGTTAAACGTTACCTCTATCTCCACCCCGCATCTTCTAAAGCATCTGATAAGTGCTAGAGAAAACATCCTGTGTGCAGAGGTTTAGATGCTGACACAGGGT
This sequence comes from Rhinopithecus bieti, assembly GCF_001698545.2. Taxonomy (NCBI): domain Eukaryota; kingdom Metazoa; phylum Chordata; class Mammalia; order Primates; family Cercopithecidae; genus Rhinopithecus; species Rhinopithecus bieti. Next base: position 4,774,706 of record NW_016807677.1, read on the forward strand.
GGGGGAGCACCAACGACCCAGGGGCCACAAGGAGTTAATCCCCCGAGAGATAGGGGCCTACTCTTTGGAAAGTTCAGAGAAAGCAAAGAGAAGAAAGATTCTACCGGCTGTTACATGTGGTTACCAAAACACAAAACACAAATGTAGGTAGAGACTCTGTAGCCCCAAATTAAGAAAACAACCACCAAAACTTCTTTAGTCCAAGCAGACGGTACACACAAAAAAGGAAAATAAAAAGGTTTTAAGCAGAGTGTTCAGCCAACTGCTAATTCTGGGGCAGTCCCCTCCCTCTGCACATGACCCATGACAGAGTTAAACTGTGCTTTGGTCTCAGACTGGCAGGGGGTGGGGGGTCTACCTTCTGAATTCCAGGTCACCATCTATCTTAATTCCCTCTCTGCACACTCCACACTTGTCTCTCCCACTGATAACATAGGCCTGGCCTAAAGGCAGGAGAATGTTTCCAATGGCCTCAAGGCTCCTTCAGCCCTTACAGTTGTACCTCAATAATCAGTGTTGTGGTTCAAAGCAGCAACAATTATCAATGCAATGAAGTGCCACTGACAGACCTCCGGTTTCAGCATCACTGATACAGTAATGTTTGCCTTCAAATAAGGTTCTTTTAATGTTCCCAGCAGCTGAGAGGAGCAAGACATAATGGTTTGGAAGGGTACCCACATTTGATTAGATGGGTTAATATGGGCACACAGAAAGAGCTGTAGCTGGCTCTATTGTGCCTCCCCGATGTGTGGGTGGCATTGGGGGCTACTATGAATGTTGGCGAGCATCAAAGACTTCAAGCCCAAGAAGGGAGCCACACAAAAAGCTCTAGGATTGGCCTTTTTTTCTGGAATAGCTCTAGGCTCTCCTGCCCATAAAATTCTCCAGGCACCCAATAAATAATTAAATGACTGTTCAGCTCTTACTAAACCACACCTCAGGATTACAGGACCAACTCCTGGGCTACCAGCAAAAGCACCCCTCTTCCTACATATGCTAAAATCATCCCAGAAACACAGGCCCATGAATTTCCCAACAGATTCACTTCCCAGAAAATGAGGAAGGGCAGGGGCAGCCGGGGGGCACTTACCTGGAAGAAAAAAAAATTTGAACAACTGATTCTACCTTCTCCCTCTAACCACTGTTACCACTGCTGTGATGAATGAGAACGGTAATGATGAATGACAAACCTTTCTCCTGAAAACCCCAGAGTAAAAAAAAAAATTCACCAAGGATCCAGAAGACAGTCTATGCATAAAAACACAAGGGCATGTTAGGAATAGCAGTTCTGCAGCCTCAACCCCCAGTGAGATTTAAACCCAAACTTGGCTGCCAGCAACCCACTAGCACCACAGAGCCACGATAAGAAAGCCTTCCTAAAGCATTTGGTTAAGGAGTTGTTTTTTTTTTTTTTCCTCGAAAGGCAAATAGCAACTGAGAACAAGTCTGCAGGGCAAAGCAGCTGAGACCCATGTTTTGGAGGTCTGGGAATGAGGATGTCCCAACCATCATTGGTGTGTTCACTGCCATCCCTGGCATGCTCAGACAAGACCCACACCAACAGAAAGAGGTCCTCACTGCAGGAGCCAAAAGGCAAGGGAAAACGTGACCATTCCAGAGACATCTATTCCCTAGAGCCACATCCAATTTCATAAAGAAATTAAAAGCCACTGATAAAACTTTACCTGCCCCTCCCCATCTGAGATACCCACCAGTTTCTTTATCACCACTGTAACATATACAAAAATAAGCAACAAATATATGAATGTATCTCCCTTTGTGCAATGACATGAAAAATGCAAAGAAATAAAATCAGGCCTTCTGCTCTCAAGAAGAAAATGGAGGATAAGGGAACTAACATTTACTGGGCACTCCAATAACAGTCAGGAGATCTACATGTATTTTTTCATTTGATCTTTGCAAGAACCTTCCAAGTTAGGCAATATCGTCCCCAATTCACAGGAGAGAAAACTGAGTCTCAGAATGTTTATGGGGCTAAGGATACAAAATTTTAAAAGTGGCCAAGCTCTCAATCTAGGCCTGTAGGCCTGTCTTGATCCAAAATTAGGGCTCTTTCTACCAAATCACACCATGTTGCTCTCTTCAGTCACTCAGTTTATATCAAACCCTTCAAAAAAACCTGGTTAAATACACGAACCAATCAGTCTTGGAAAATTTTACATACTTCTATGGCCCCAAAGCAACTCGATGATAGAGAATGCAGGAAAGACTGGATCATAAATGAGTGGGTGTTCTAAATTCCTTTATGGGTAACTATCCCAAACAAACAAACAAACAAACCCCAAACAAGGCCTGGTGCTGTGGCTCACACCTGTAATCCCAGCAGTTTGAGAGGACAAGGTGGGAAGATTGAGCCCAGGAGCTCAAGATCAGCCTGGGCAATGCAGTGAAACCTCATCTCTACAACAAATTTAAAAATTAGCAGGATGTGGTGGCATACACCTGTAATCCCAGCTACTTGGGAGGCTAATGTGGGAGAACTGCTTGAGCCTGGGAAGGCAAGCAAGGTTGCAGTGAGCCAAGATTATGCCACTGCACTCCAGCCTGGGCAACAGAATAAGACCCTGTCTCAAAACAAACAAACAAACAAACCAGCTTGCAACGTTCTTGGCCATGAACCGCCCTGGGGACCCCCGAGATGCTGGCTCCCATGAGTATCTCCTCATTAAAAACCACTCTAGGGTCACTCACCATGCTAGGGGCTGTCTGGATTCCCAAGTCAGCATTAAGTTTCACGAAAGCTGTAGATCGCTGATCTTTAGAAGAGAGGATTCTGACAGTCACTGCCTCATTCTGCTGTAAGTTTGTAAGTATCCCGGTCTTAAAAAAGGTTAATAATTCATTATTATTTTAAAATTATCAATAATTTTAAGGTTAATAATAACCTTAAAAAAGGTTAATAATAACAAAACGAAATGTGTCACATGTCACAAAAGGGTCCATCAGAAAAGTCAGTCGCGTCAGTTCTCAGTACTGTTTGACAAAAGTCTTCCCCCAAAACTAAAATAACGAGAAGGGTCCTCATTGAGCTTCATCTTTTTCTATCTGTGCCTGAGTAAACTCAAGAGGAAAGGGGCCAGACTTGCCAGCATCTCCAAATCCCCACACTGTTCTATGCCCATATTCTCCCGAGAGGGAGGATAAAATACTTGCTCCAATCGGTCTTAGTTTCAATACTTTTGTCATCCATCCAGGCCAGGGCTACAAAAATTAGATGAAATACTAAATACATACTAGTCCCCTCGAAATAAGTCAACCCCCATGCCTACTATATTACTGGGAAGTAGGGGGCATAGAGGGTGGTAAGGAAAGAATATTTTTACTTGAATCCCTGGATCACAACACAGCCTTTCAACCAGCTATGCAGACACAGCTTCAGTTTCCCTGGGTTTGACCTGTGCAGCCAAAATCACCAAGTCTTCCTACCCCAAGCTGCCTCCATCCAATTTTAAATGTCACCTTGGGCTGACCATGAGCAGAGAGAGATGACTGGATAAGCCATTTGGCATTATGTGGAGAAAGGAAAGAGACATTTTGCCACTACTGATTAAGAAGAAACTGCCAACCTGGGTTAAAAAACACACAAACAAAAAATCAGATCTCAGAATATATTAGTGTCATTAACAGATCATGTTCTCAGTCCATGGGAATCCCAGGGCAGGGCACCAACTCAAGAACGCGGCTGCTTCTGGGGTGCTCTAAAAGGGAGCTCATGTTTCTTTTTAAACCTTTTAAGGAGGGCTGACTGTGTATGTATCAATCCACTAGACGTCAGAGGACACACACTGGGGTTGACAAAGACAGACACCTCTTAGGAAGGCACAGAAGCATTGAAGAGTGTGTGTCATGGGCACCCACAAGTGCACCAACACAATCCATGTTTTACACTTTGAAGTTCAAGCGTTTGGAAATGTATTTTTTTTCTACTGAATCCCTTGGGCAAGAAGAGAAGTTGTATCATCACTTCTGTTTTCCAAAATGGAAGGCCACGTGAAGAAGACCCAGACTATCTCCCTTCTCTCTCCAAGGCTGACTACCTCATCATACCCCTTCACCCTCCAATGCACACATACCACACACTGCTTCCCTCACTTGAGCTGACACCACACAGCTTTAAGAACCATTGACTCATCAGCTGGCTAAGCCATGAGACTACAGTATCATCCACTGGTTAAACTAAAACCACACTGGAGACTTATGTTAAAACTTGCATGCTTCCCAGCAGCTGCTGCTTCTTGTTACTACTTTTTTTTTTTTTAAGCCAGGTGCCAAGAGAGGAGATAAATCTAAATAATACCTACACTTCCTTATTATATAAACTACACTCCTTTTTTAACTGACCACATCGTAAACATTATAAAATAGATTTATTTTATATGTGTGTATGTGTATATATACATATATATTCAGAGTATCTACATCTCACGGGGAAAAAAAAAATCACAGGCTGCAAGACCACTGTTTAGAAGTGTAATTCCATACTTAGAAAAACTAAAATCAATATCTGTTGTAGCACCTCTCTCTCCCCCAGTAAGATCACGGTTGTTTTAGGAGGATACAAGCTTCTGAAATGCAGCCTTAACAAACAGAACATTGCTCAACTGTTCTAGAGGCAGGTGTCATAAACAAGCAGCCACATGGCAAACATATTGATTTCCCAGCCCTTATCTCACAGCAACCAGTGCTCAGTTACCAGGCTACTTTAATATGTAATTTACTGCAGGGAAGGAGAACAGGGCTGAGGATGTCTGAAATATTTACCGTAGAATTCGGCAGTGCCATAGAGGCTTGCAAGTAAATATGAAGAATTCTGGGCTGAAAACCGCAAATAGTCATTAATATTTCCAAACTGTTGAGTGAAAAGACCCTTCCCCCATTGCCTTTTCCCCTCACCAAGAACCCATTATTTGGTATTATTGATCTTCAGCAACCATGCTTATGCTATGAAAATCCAACCTACCACTACCTTTATCTAAATACAGATGCCTAATTTCTGCCAAAACAGTCCAAGGAAATTACCTCCATCTATTACGTATGTTACACTGGACTCTTCCCTTGCTTCTTGGCCCACCTGACTCAAGATAAAAATAAAGAAGACAAGGAGGTTAGAATTTCTAAGGCTCCCGTGCTGGTTTCTGCAAGACTCGTGAGAATGTCAGGAGTTAGCTTTTCTTTCTTTTTTTTTTTAATTTAAGTCAGACTTTTTATATATACCAAGCTGCAAAACACCAAAAAAGATCCAACACTAATTAAAAGCAATCAATGTATAGTTACATTAAGTGGGAAAGAAGCTCTGTGTCTGGCGTTAAAGGTTGTAAGTTTAAAATAAACCTAGAAATGCCAAACTTAAGCTTTTTCAGATCCGCGCCAGTGCGCCCACACGCCTGGTACTATATATACGGCACGCCCCTACCTTCGCATGCAGTCCATTAAACCTTCAAAAGCACAGAACGAGGCTGCTGGCTATGATACCACCATGGGGGCAGAGGAAACTTCCATTTCCAGAACTTATATTTTCATCTTGAGATCCTGACTTATTTGGGCATGGATTTTTCACTTTGAATTTCCTCATGAGTCTTTACATTTTCATGTGAATAAAAACCAAACAAAGAGGAAGGGAAGAAGAGCAGGAAAAAGATGCTGTCGAGAAGCTCACAAAATCTCTGGCTACATCTGCCACCAGTTGCAGGAGGAGACAAGGCCCGTCACAGATGGTGAATAGAAAACCTCTAAAAACCTGACCACATACGTACCAAGTCTAAAAGCAGAAACACCTCTCCCATAATTTTCAGACATTTTGCAAACGTGGTTGAATTTTCTTCCTCACTGAAACCTCCCTGTGTTGTAAGGCCACAGATATTATTTAATTATTTAAGTGCAGAAAAAAAAAAAAATCAAGAGTGGAAGATTTTCCTTAACTTCCCTCTAGAAAGAGGTCAATTAGAGAATGTCTCAGAACCAAAAGGGGAGATTTTTCTAGAATCACATGACAAATACCAACACAAGACCTCAACAAGTAATCATACCACTTGAGAGATAGCACTTAATAAAAATCACTTTAACAACAACAATAATGATAGTTAAAAGGCAATGCTAGACTGATCGCTGATACTCAAGAGTACAGGCAATGTGTGTTTTTAAAAAAAACAAAATTAGCAGAGGGTTTTTATCTGTATGATATTCTCAGTATTTTCTAAGAATTTTTTCTCAAATGCCAGGTATGGAAATTAACACAAAAGACATTTTTATTGTAGGAAAACTATGTAACTAAAATTTACCATCTTAATGATTACAAGTGCAGAGATCAGTGCCATTTAGTACATTCCTGATGTTGTGCAACCATTACTACCATCCAGCCACAGAACTTTTTCATCTCCCCCAACTGAAATTCGGTACCCATTCAACCTTAATTCCCCATTCCCCTCTCTCCCCAGCTCCTGGCAACATCTATTCTAGTTTGTGTTTCTACAAATCTGCTTTATGTAAGCATAGATACCTCACATAGATGGAACCATACACTATCTGTCCTTTGCTATCTAGCTTATTTCACCTAGTATAATGTCCTCAGAGTTCATCTGTATTGTACCATGAATCAGCATTTCCTTCCTTGTTAAGACTGAATAATATTCCATTATATGTATATACTACATTTTATCAATTTATCCATGGGTCAATGAACATGTGAATTATTTCCACCTTTTGGCTATTTTGGCTAATGCTGCTATGAACATGGGTGTGCAAATATCTGTTCAAGTTCCTGCTTTCAGTTATTTAGGGTGTGCGTGTATGTGTGTATACACATATACTCCCAGAAGTAAAACTGCTCACAAAATATATTTTTGTTCTTTCAAAAGGAATCCATCGTTTGTGCTTTGGTATCCAACACTCTCATCAAAACCAAAAAAGAAAAAAAGACAGAATTAGATTAGAAAACTGAAGTCAACAACGCTGCTGAAGCGGAAAGCCACGCAAGGGTACTCAGTCGCAAAAGTGCCCATAAAATTCTGGGCTGCAACCCCTCAGGTTTCCTTATTTGATGGGAGTGAGCAGTTTTAGTTCAACCCCAAAAATGCACCTTAATAAAAGGTTCCTTGGGTGCAGGAAATGCGGCTGCTCAGTCTATGAACAGTCTCAATATGGCATTACTGCCCAGCACATTTATGAGACAACAATGTTAAAAAAACATGGACATATTTTTTCACGCAACCTTATTTAAATCTGCTGGGGACTTACTGTACGAGGCAGCACATGAAAACCAGCATGCTGACATTTTAGGATGAGGAAGCACACAGGAGACCACAGAGGTCTATTCTCCCATCTCTCAACGGCTTAATAACTTAACATGCTAAGATAAAATTTGTGGGTATCTCTTTAAGACAGCATATTTTACAGGTTTATGTCTTACTACAAATCAGAAATAATAGATAAGTCAAAACCTCCAAATTTTAATGAAAGCTGAAACCACATCAGCTCTCCAATATCCAAAGCCTGGCAACATATTTCAGAAGCTCAACTGGAGATAAAACGAGAGACAAGGGAAAAGGCAATTTTAGGTGCCTCCAAGGGAAGTCTGGAGCTTTGATATTAAAATATCTCTAGTTGCTTAGACCATGAGGAATTTACTTTTTCATAGAATAAACTTTTCTTTTATACTCCTTTTTTAATACAGTGTCTTAAGTAGATCTTTTGGAATTTACAAGATAAATACTGGTAATTTGATTCTTATCTTCTCTAAATCCAATTCTAAGCCAATTTTGTGTAAAGGACACTAATTATAGCCTACAGGGAGAGAAAAGGTAACCTATCAGACAGAATACACTGGAAACATTTAAAAGGCTAGGGGACCCTGAAAAGTTCAATAGATTTCAAATCTCTTGGAGTAAGAATAATAATTAGTTAAATGGAAATTATTCCCAGAGCTTGGTCTGCTTCCCATGGGCACTTCATAGCCTTGTCAACACAGCGCTCAAGCATGCTAGAGTGAAGGGGATTTAGGGTTTACTCTCTTCGCCCCCTAGGCCTGAGCCTCACAGTTGCTTTAAAAAGACCCTGCCTTGGTGAGTGAAAGTATGAGCAAGTGGGTGAGTGAAGAAGGTCTTCTTGCAATGGTCCCCATTCTGCCTTGTTTGCATGTCTCTTTCTCCCCGCTCCATAACCTATGTGTAAGAAATTGGCGGCCAGGCGCGGTGGCTCATGCCTGTAACCCCAGCACTTTGGGAGGCCAAGGTAGGCGGATCACGAGATCAGGAGATTGAGACTATCCTGGCCAACATGGCGAAACCCTGCCTCTACTAAAAATACAAAAAATTAACTGGGTGTGGTGGTGCGCACCTGTAGTCCCAGCTGCTTGGGAGGCTGAGGCAGGAGACTTGCTTAAACCCAGGAGGCAGAGGTTGCAGTCAGCTGAGATTGAGCCACTGCACTCCAGCCTGGGTGACAAAGCAAGACACAAGACTCCCTCTGAAAAAAAAAAAAAAGAAAGAAAGAAAGAAAGAAAAAAGAAATGAAAGAAAGAAAGAAAAGAAAAGAAATTGGTTACATAAGACACAATGCTGTGGTTTTCCAAACTAAACCCTAAAGATCGCATTGACTGAGACTGCAGGGTGCATGCACGTGCATCTTCATTCCTCATCACTCCTACATCTTTGTGCTATTTTTCTTGGCCTTGGTCACAAGAGACAGTCATGCTAAAAGGGTGCCATAAACCCCATCTCACGTTTGCAGGCAGCTTTACAGATGCCAGAACACACAGAAAGGCCTCCAGCTTCTCTGGTGTGGGGCCACAGTGACCTGCAGCCCAGTGCGAAGCACCCTGGAGGGGTCTCTGGGCTAATAGGGCACATAAGCTGGTTGAAGGATCAGTGAAACTGATCTCAGAGGCCTTGGCCTTTGGACACTTTGAACTGATAGCTCAAAACATCTCACCAGAACAGCTTTCGGTTCACGACCACTCCAACCACGGAAGCCCCTTGGGCCAGGGACCTCCTGCCTCTGATTGAGGGGCAAACAGGTTTGAGATGCAGCCCCAACCAGCTCACCATGGGACAGATCCTAGTTAAGAGCCACATCCATCCACAACAAGGGTGCTTTTTCTAATTCACACAAAAGCACTGTGTGGACCACTAGCAACCGTGCTTGAGCCCAGAAAGAAACTTCTTGAGCCCCAGCAATGGCTCTCTCTGGAAGCTACCTCCTCCTTCCTACTGCCTGCACACCCAAGTTTGCCACCAACCCCTAGAAGCTGGGTGTCACCCACCCCTAGAAGCTGGGTGCCACCCAAACAGCCACAGCATTGCAATCCATGGGGTGGCCCATGCCCTTCATCAATTAGAGAAACCTTCCAAAGTGGCCTATTCCAATATCCCAGTGTTGAGATGAACCAACATCTTAGACTTTGCATGGACTCGTTTGGTTTTTGTTTTACTGGAAAAGTCAATTTTTTTTTTTTTGAGAAGGAGTCTCGCTCTGTCCCCCATCCTGGAGTACAGCAGCACAATCTCAGCTCACTGTAAACTCTGCCTCCCAGGTTCACACCATTCTCCTGCCTCAGTCTCCCGAGTAGCTGGGACTACAGGCACCTGCCACTACGCCCGGCTAATTTTTTGTATTTTTAGTAAAGACAGGGTTTCACCATGTTAGCCAGGATGGTCTCGATCTCCTGACCTCATGATCCACCCGCCTCGGCCTCCCAAAGTGCTGGGATTACAGGTGTGAGCCACCGCGCCCGGCCCCTGAAAAGTCAAAACTATTGTCACCAAAGAGCCTAACCAGAAGAGGGCTCAAAGTCTGAACCAATGATGTTGTCACTATTCCAAACACACAAACACAGAAAGAAAAAATGTCCATTGACAATTCAGTTTTATTCCACCCAAAACCAACAGTTGCATATGACATGTTGTCTCAAAGAGCTAGTGTGATGCCTTTTTTAGAAACTATCTAGAAAATGGACATAGGTTAAAGGGCAGAAATAAAGCTCTCCACTGTTCTTACAGATTAGGCCTCCTGAGAAACCAGGCAACAGAGAAATCAGTGCTGGCTGAATGGGAAAATTTCCTGTACTACGTCTTTCCCATCTTTCCTCTACGAGCTCCAGCCGCTGGACACAGAAGTGGCCCAAGAGGCGAGAATATGGTAAACAGAGCCTCAGAGGCAATAGTCCTGGTTCTACCTTTCAGGACGATGCTCCACCCTCTTGGGCCACACACTCATCTCCTTCTAGGGGTCCTGTTGCTTCTACTTGCCTTACTGTTTATTCACCGCCTCTCTCAAAGATGGGCAAGGACAAGCAGCAGCAGGGCTGAGTACAGTGGAGGAAGAGAGGGGATCAGGGAACAAAAGGCTGAAAAGGAAGCCGGGCCTTTCTGTAACAGGGAAACGGCAACACCCCCCACCCCGCAATACGGTGTTCACCTCTCCACAATACAGACCACCCAGAACTTTTCAGACAACCCAAGCCTCTCTGGGATAGGCCTAAATGGAACCATTCTGTGCCACTGCCAAACTGTGGCTGTGATTTCTGGTTCTGAAAATATGGTCCTGAAGACACAATTAAAGGGCACAGGCAAAAACACGTGGGGCCTTAACACCCCATGTGGACGCAGCCACTGAAGTCAGGCAGGTCAGTGAAGTCAGCATTATCAGGCTTGCCAGAGTTTACCAACGTAGGGCAGGCACCGGCGGTTTTTCAATCTTCTTTAAAAGGGTGATTTTGGGGTATGCTGTGGTGTGTATGTGTGTTTTCACATATTCTACAACCTCAAACGTTAATCCTTCAAATATTCTTCTGAAAAATTTATCTTCCCTACATAATAATGGAGACCAGAGGGGACAAGCCCAAAGAACCCCAAGAGCCAGGGAAAGGTGGAAGGAAGATTGGGGGTACTAGAGAGTGGGGTCTTCATTTTGGCTCCTCAGACTCACAAAAGGACCATGGCCTGACCAGTCTGAAAGGAGAGAGCCTGTTCAAGCCAACCCCAGGAGTTATGGGACCTAAGCCTTACAACGGCCCTATATATTAGGCAGGGGCTAGCACCTCCCAAGCCCATTTTAGAGATGCACAAACTAAGGCCAAGCAAGATAATACACGGAGACAAAGAATCAAGAAATGAAAGCTACAAGGAACAAAGGCCCCACAGAAGTCTATTGCTGTCCCTGAAACCTCTCTTTGGAGAGACGACGGGGAGTGGAGGAGGGCAGGGTCTCCTCCGCACTGTATCCTCAACCACAGCTGATGTGAGGACAACAGAACCATCCGGAGAACACAAGGAGAGAGGAATCACTTTGCTCCACACAACAAGAGGATGGAGGCTGTGTGCCCCCGCCCCAACCCCAGACCACAAAATGGGTTTTAAGGAGCAGCCGGGAGCTGTCTCAACAGGCACTTGCTCACAATCCTAGAGGCGGCTCCCACGCTGGCTCTCCCTCGCTTCTCCCCTAAGCCAAACTGCCAATGACAAAAAACCCCTTCAGTGCTCCGGGTGCCCCCACCTTTGTAGCCAGCCCTGGAAGGCCTGAATGCACAAACACAGTGCCCTTTCACCGGAGCCTCTCGGGTCTCCTGTTTCAGTGAGGCCGTGAAAGAGAGCACTGTAAATAAAAGAGGCCTGTTTGACCTGCCCCTCTGGCCGGGACCTCCTTCCACTCTACTGTAACCGAGCTGCCGGCCAGCACAGCCTCGGCCCCTCTGCTCAGTCCTACTGCCCACGCCCACTGGGCACCGAGGGGTAGCAAGACAAAAGGGTGAGGCCCAGCCTGGTCTAAGGGTGTCAGTGAGAAAGGGTGCACAGGCCTGGTCACTCCAATGACTCGTAAGCATCAAAGCACTTGTTTAAATGGTTGCAGGGAAAATCATCCCAGAACACCACTGCTTGACCGGTTTAGGAGAGGGGGAGGGGAGGCCATTTGGTTTTGTTCTCTTTGTCCAGCCAACTGGACAAAAACAAGGGGAAGGGGAGTGGGCTGGGGCACTGGAACCCACCCTCAGTCACCGCATACAGAGGAGACTGTCCCAGCAAGTCTGAAGAATAAATAGGAACTGTGTCATGCTAGGTGCAGCCATATACTTTAAACAGGAAAGCAGAAGGAAGGAAGGGAGGAAGGGAGGAAGAGAGGGAGGGAGGGAGGGAGAAAAGATTGGGGAAAAGAAAGAAAAAGAAAGCACAAAGAAGGCTAGAAGTGGCAACCACACTCACAAGTATAGGGAAAACACAAGCCAAAGCCCCAGGGGCTGCTCGGACAGCTACAGTGACCACCCAGCACCAACATTTATAGAAACGGACATCCACAGGCTAAGAGTTGAGAGTTCATGCCAGGGGGTGCAGGAGAGGAAAGGAGACAGGAAAACATGCTTTGTTGTTGTTGTTGTTGTTGTTGTTGTTGTTGTTGTTGCTGTTGTTGTTCTGAGACAGGGTCCCACTCTGTCACCCAGCTGAAGTGCAGTGGTGCAGTCTCGCCTCACTGCAGTCTCCACCTCTCAGGTTCAAGCACTTCTCGCGCCCCAGCCTCCCAAGTAGCTGGGACTATAGGTGCATGCCTCCACATCCGGCTAATTTTTATATTTTTTTAGAGTTGTGCTTTCACCATGCTGCCCAAGCTGGTCTCAAACTCCAGGGCTCAAGCAATCCTCCCACCTCGGCCTCTCAAAGTGCTGGGATTATAGGTGTGAGCCACCGCACCCAGCTCAAAGGGTCTTGACTAAAGAAGGTTCATTGCCTCAGTCTGCGCCACCGGGTATGAGGATGTATGGCTCTTTAACCATCCCACTACACACGCTGCAATTTGCACTAGCCCCACCTTAGGGCAAGGAGAAGGGGTGGAGAAGGATGAAATCGGAAACTCAGAGGGGAAAATAAATAAGTGGAAACCAAAAAGCCATACATATGTTTCTTAAAATTTCCCACAAAGACAAAATGCTACAGAAAAAAAGCAGAAACCAACCGAGAGTTTGGGAGGGACATTAGTGTCTTCCAGGAATAGGGCAGCAGGGAATCCATGGGTACATGCTCCCAGCCTGTCCAGGAAACTGAAGTGGGTTTCAGGCCTCTCCACAACAGCCCAGGGCCTGCCCACATAGCATCCAATAGAATGAAGTCCTTTTTTAAGTTTTAAAATGAGTCTCCCAGAATTGAGGGATGAAAAGGCTGAGAATCGAAGCCACACATTTGGAAGTTCTTGCCTGCCTAGACCTCAGCCCAGCCTCCAAAACCATCTTCTCACCACCAGAAAGTCCACACGTGTTTATGATGGGGGTGGAAAGAGGGGCAGCAAAGGGGAGAGAGGGAGCTCCCCTGGCTAGGCCAGGCATCCCTACCCTGCTTCCCATGCCAGTAGCCTCCCAAAGCTGACCAGACAAGGCCTCAACTCAGAAAGATCCAAAAGTTCCAGAGTTCATTCTGTCTTCCTCCATCCTTTCCCCATGTTACAGCCCCAGGAATAGAATCAGGGCACTCCCCAACATGCTCAGGCCTCACCCCACAGAGAAAGGACCTCGTTAGCTGAGGCACGACCCCTCCCCTAACCATCCGCAGAATATCCTGGCAGGGAACAGAACAGCAGGGAGCCACATTTAATGGCTGGAATAGCCACTCTACCTCTGCAGGCCTCAGTCACTTATCCAGAAAGTGGGCATGAGGCATGAGAGCAATAATGCTACTTTTCTTGCCTGAGAGCCATGAGATGACCTAGATGACCTCCGTATGTTCCTTAGGGATCTAAGATCTTAATTGTAGGAACAATCGCAGCTGCAGCAAGCAAGAGCAGCCAAGTGACCCAGAATCAGCGGCTTCCTGCCCTGAGCCTGGCTGGCTGCCCCAGGGAGGCCCCAAGCAGAGTTAGAGACCTACACATGCTATCTGGATGTCTATAAAACCTCTGAACCTTTACATGGCACACATCTTGGGATTTACCTGCAAAGTCTAGAGGGGGAGCAGCCAGACCTCCTGGTCTCTCTCACCTCTGTTTCCAGCTCCCACCCACACCAGGTTTACAAATTCTACAGAGCATGCACAGCACATTGACTAACTCAGATGCAAAAAGATGATTCCCCAGTGGGCACATGAGGACCGTAGCTAGGTCATCATCTTCTTTGCCTCCCCGCCAGCTACTTCAGCAGCCTCTGTCTCCCACTGGCCAAGCCCAAGTTGGAGACAAGAGGATTCCCAGGCCGCCTGGAGAGGACTGTCCCCCATCTTTGGGATCAGAGGCAGCCTCTACAATTCAACCTATTAAACATCGTGGATCATTGCGGCTGTGCTGCCTGCCAGGTTGGGCACTGGGGTAGAGAAAAGAAAAGATCACAGTCCCTGTCCTCAATGATCTCCCAATTTTCCTGAAGAAAATGGCATGAACAATCAATATCGTGGTGTAGCAACTGGGTTAACCAAACCAGCAAGAGGTACTGAAGCCTATAATGTACAAATGAGACATTATGAAGCCTAAGCCAGCAAGAGGTACTGAATACCTACGATGTACAAACAAGACATCCCTGCTTGCCAAAGATCAGACACCTGTCTGTCCCTCCAGGATCCACTCTTCACAGGACATCACCCATAGGAAAGCCCCAGCTTGAACCAGCAACGCCCCCCCGCCAGATCCCTGCCTGCCACTCCCAGCAAAGCTCTTCATTAAGGCTCTTCCACAATGACTGCTTATTACTGGGATGTGGCCCAGTCAGGTGGGTACTAGGTGGGGGTGAGGCAGGAGAAAAGAGGACCCAGCTGCAGGCCTCGTAGTCCTCATCCCCAGGCCTTGCTCGTGGTCACCCTGTGGGTGCACACAGGCTGCCATGCGTTCATACCTATGCCTGCACCATCAGGCATTGTGTGTGGGGCCCCCAGGCCACCTCCCTTCACACACTTCACACTCCCCCAGCCCTGCCTGGCCTATTCCTGCCATAATAAAGATGCCAATTAGGACAAGGTTTCCCCCAATTAACAAAGAAAAGAAAAGATAAAAGAAAAAACTTCAGAGCAAAGATGACTCTACTTTGACAATACCTGAGTCTGGGCCTGCTTCTGGGGCCCCTCCCCACCAGTACTGCCTGGGTAGTTAACCCCTTACCACAATGCAGATATTCAAACAGCTCAGCCACCCCTGCTTCAGAGGAACACCCTGTCCATCAGGCATCCCCCTGTTCCTAAGCCAGCAAGAGGTACTGAATACCTGTGATGTCCAGGGCACTAGACTCTGAAGGGGAGCAGTGGACGAAGGGGGTCTGTATAACTGAATAGGACTCCAGGTCCTACCTACAAAAACGTAGGATTTCTTAGGTAAGAAATGAACAGAAGTACGAATACTAAAAGATCCAGGCCGGGCGCAGTGACTCACACCTATAATCCTAGCACTTCAGGAGGCCAAGGCAGGAAGATCACTTGAGGCAAGGAGTTGGGGACCAGCCTGGCCAACATGGTAAAACCCCATCTCTACTAAAAACACAAAAATTAGCCAGGCGTGGTGGTGGGCACTTATAATCCCAGCGACTTGGGAGGCTGAGACACAAGAACCACTTGAACCCAGGAGGCAGAGGTTGCAGTGAGCCAAGTTCATGCCACTACACTCCAGCCTGGGCAACAGAGTGAGACTCTGTCTCAAAAAAAAAAAAAAAAAACTATCTGGCTTTATCTGTACCTCTTTTGGTGTGGGAGTTCAGTGGAGGGACATATTATTTCCAACTGGATGCAAGGAGGAAGAATGCCCCAGGAAAAGGATGCTTCAAGGAGAGGGCATTTACGCTGGAGCATGAGAGATTTGGCCCTGCTACGATGACCAGAGAAGGATATGGCATGGGAAGGAAAGCAGGAGAGTTTGCTCAACAGCAGCATCTGCTGAGCTGCCGTATGCTAGGGAGTGGACTAAAAGGTTGTAGCACAGATGTGAAAAAGATGGTCCCTGCCTTGAGGGGTGCACATTCTAAGAAACATGCAGAGAGAGGGAAGAGGAGTGAAAATGTAGCTGGAATCTGGGATCCCAGATGACTTTGAATGCCACGCTAAGAATTCTCTCGTTTCTTCTTTAGAATAGGCCATAGTGAGCCACTGCAGGGTTCGGAGCAGGACAGCAACCCCATCAGAGCCCTACTCTGCTCAGGGAAGTGGGGTGATGAGCCTTGGGGGGTTGGGGGGCACTGCAAGAAGGCTGGTGAGGAAATCAGGACAGCCATCTGGTTAAGTAGGCTGGAGAGGCAAATGGTGAATGGGGACGGCAAAGGGAAGGCAGGAGCCACAGATGATGCCAAAGTCT
Source organism: Rhinopithecus bieti (assembly GCF_001698545.2). Lineage (NCBI taxonomy): Eukaryota > Metazoa > Chordata > Mammalia > Primates > Cercopithecidae > Rhinopithecus > Rhinopithecus bieti. The sequence goes on from NW_016807677.1 coordinate 4,790,963, forward strand.
GCAGTTGGGTGCCTGGGAAGAAGGCAGAGTCCACGAAACATGAGGACACAGGAGATGATTCGAGAGGAAGGTGTTGAACTAGCTCAAACACATCACATTCTAGATCCTTGCAGGACTGGTGTGCCCATGAGGCAACTGGAAAAGAATGTGTGAAACACAAGAAAAGACAAAAAATGAAAAACAACTAGAGGTAGAGATCTGGAAATCACCCAGAGAGGGGTGCTTGTGGAAACCACGAGATTGTCGAGAAAGACACTGGAGAGACAGGAGAACTGGTAAGGTCATCTTCTTTTGAAGCATCTATATTAGGCAGAGATGGTCACAGTTTCAAAAGACATTGATGAACAACCACCACCTTTCCTGTGAGAGGAGAAACTATCAGCATTTTGCAGACAATGAAACAGACTCAGGGAGCGGGGGAGGTGGCCAAAGCGTTTGCCACGTAGAAAGTGGCAATCTCAGGATTCAAACACAGATCCCAGGGAGTTCCAGGCACCACATGGCACTGACCCTAGGGAGGGAGTTCCAGGAAATCCCAGAGGAGGAGGGGGAGAAGTGGGCAGTAACAGGAGGGGTCAATGGAGCCAATACTGGAGTCCAGGGAAGTATTAGTTGGCGCAAAAGTAATTGCAGTTTTTGCCATTGAAAGTAATGTCTAAAATAGCAATTACTTTTGCATCAACCTAATACAATGCTCTTGAGAACTAAGAGGTCACAAGCAACCTTTGAAAGAACAGCATCAACATAGTTGAGGAGCTCTTAAGGCAAATGAACTGAGAAGTCCCAAGTTACAGAGAATAACTCTGAAAGCACCCACTATTCCTTTTAATAGGATTCACCTCACAGGTGGTTGTAAGGATGGGATGTGTTAATGCAAGTAAAGTGCTTTGTCCATAGTAAAAGCTCAATTCGCTATTATTTACTGAGTACCTACTATGTATTCAGCACGGTGCCAGCAGACAGCTGAGGAAGAGAAGATAAACCACAATCACATCCTCGTGGAACTTAGGTTTTGGTTGGGGAGATAAAACTTAAACTCAAGCAAGGCAGCAGAGTTTATACTCAAACAGTGCAAACTGGAGATGGCACAGGAGGCAGAAGAAGAGGAAGCCAGCAAGCACCAAGACAGACAGACAGCGCTTCCCAGAGAAGCCTGACTTGAGGACGTGTTGAAGGCTGGACAGGATGAGAGACACCAAAGAGTAAAAGAAGGACAATCCAAGTGGCAGTGGGGATGGGGGAGTAGTGAACGCCAAAAACAAAAGCACTTCCGTTCCAAATCCTGTTCTCCTGGCCACGCCTGGCTCCTCTGAGGCCCAGGGCTGAGTTTGCACTGCTGCGTAATGTTTGCAAAGGGTACAGCATGAATGTGAAAAAGGACAGGTGTGTGACTAGCCTAATGCCCCATTCAGCAGGCTCCGCAGAGCAGGGCAGGAGTTAGCAGGCATAAGAACTTCAGACAAACAGTAAGCACCCAAACCAGGCTGCCTGCAAGGCTCTTTACCACCACCACCCCCATCACTAAATATGTAGAAGGCTGGGGACATCAGAGGGCCTCCACATTCTGAGCAGCCACATGGTCTCACACCCTCCCGTTTTGTCGTCCAATAAAATCTCAACGATCCAACCGCCTATCAAGTATGCCTTACAAATGTCCAGAAAGCTAGCTTGGTACTCAAATCATTCTAGGACCTGGCCCCAATCCACTTTCCCTGCTTCATCTCCCATCCTACCCCATGCCCATCTCCCCATTCCAGCACACTACCCTGTATATGGGCACCTGCTCCCACTCATACACTGCCACACCTTAGCTCATCTCCTACCTCAAAATGGCAGTTCCTATCTCCACTTGTCCAATGCCTAGCCATTCTCCAAAACCTGGCCAAATGCCACCTCCTCCATGAAGCCCTCCTGAATCTTCAATCAAAATTCAAAATTCAATTCCTCTCCTCTGCTCCCCCATACCTCGCTTATATAATATTTGAACATACAGTCTGATATATATATCATATACATACACACACACATACACACACACAAAGTCATACACATATGGCTGTCATTTCTGTTTCACAGTAAGCTCTTACAGGGATGTATTGATTTCTCTGCATTACCCCCATAGCATTTAGCAACCACCCAGTACCCAGCTGATGCTCAGTAAACGCTTTCTGAATTGAGTATCTATGGCTAAGGACTCACTGTTTGGCTAAGGACTCTCCTCAAACCATGGGTGGCCATCCATTACTGGGTCTTCATTAATGTTCTTAAATGAAATAAGATAGAATGGAAGAGAAGGTACCAGAGCATACAGTAAAGATAAATAGAGTTTCACTGAACCTTTGGTTTGAGGTACGTTTGTCCGTGCACTGGCTTGAGATGGAAAACGTGCTACTTGCTGTGGGCCACAGCATCCATTCTAGGATAAACCAGCAAATTAAAAACCCACCTTATCAGAGGTATCGTCAAAATCACAACTTCGGAAGAATTCCTGGGGGTCACTACACACTCCATTCAATCACCGCCTACCGCAGCTTCAGAACAGCATCAGCACAGCAGGTTTTTGGAATCTGGACAAGAGTCCTCAATCACTGAACATTCCACAGGTCCCCTAGACTCTGCCCACTAAGGCGGGAAAGCACTGGGTTCCAAGGTGGGCAGATCTGAACTGGCTTGATGACTAAAAACGGGATGCAGGATTTAACCCTTGGCTAACCAGATCATGTACCTGAACAGCAGTTCATCTAAACATGGACTGTATTTTTAAACCCAGAAAGCAATATTCCCAGATGATCCTGAGCAATGAGGCCTCCTTCCAGGATTTCTAACTTGAGGCCTCACATGGAGAAGAGTGTCAGATCTGGGCTTGGAGGAACAGGGCTCTGGGATGATGCACGGAGTGGGGGCTCCCTTCCCTGCCTGACCCTGGCACCTGCTCCTTCTCACCCCTCTCATCAACCCTCACCCCCTCACCTGCTACCTGAGACTCATGCAGCTGGCCACAGATCTCTACATTAGTTCAAAACCTAGTCCAAAAAGAGCTCCTCCTCCGGAGCTCTTATCGCTCTAAATAATGAATTTCTCAGCCCTAATTAATGCAAGAAAAGGGATGATATACATTTCTCTGTTGCTTTAAGTTACAGCTAGTTGGACACTTTGAGGGAAGAACAGCCTCTAGCTAAAGGGTTAGATAAGCTAAAATCAATGTAAGCCACCGCCTCCAAATCTTTTAAATCATCACCTTCTCTCCCCTGACCATCTTTAAGCCAGATCCCTACAGTAGCCATACAGCAATGTGTAAGCCTGGAAATGACCACCCATTCAAGCTCATGGTAAGAGAGAGATCAATCCCTACTCCCACCAAAAAATAAAATAAATAAAATAACTGCAACCTCTGGGAGCAATCAGACAGCCAAGAACAAAGGAAATAACCTGACAGCATGCAATGCAAACAATAGGATGAAGACACTCAGTGGACAGATGAGTAGAAACATAACATCTTAAACAATGGAGGTGAGAGCCTGGCTCTCCTACCAACTGATCAAAGCCACCTGGTTATGCCACTGAATAGAATCACCCTGATGTGATCAGATGAAACAGCGATAGAAGATGTATCATCCTGGAAGTATCTGAGAGAGGGTTACAAGAATCATGAGAGGAACTAAAATCACAGAAGAGAAACTGCTGCCTAAATAAGGAAGCCATGGAGTTACCTTATAAATATCACCCACAGAGCAGAAATCCTGGAGGTCAGGGGGCATCAAGAATACTTTGGAAATGAAGTGTCCTGCTTAAAGAACAGTTACTTCCCTCTCCTGGCTGTGGGGGCGGGAGGATCCAAGGGGAAGCTGGGTGGTACAGAACACGAGAGAGCCTCTGAAGTTCCTTCCCGTCCATTTCCCATCACAGTAGAACAGGGCAACCCCAGATGCCAGGGTACTGGATTCTACCACCCTAAGAGGGCAGAGGGCACAGTGCTAGGGCTCAGCTCATCTGAAAGGGCTGTGGGTGGCTAAGGAAGCCTGAAGGGGAAAGGCAGCTGAAGTACAATATATGTTCTACCATGGCTCCCTGGAGTCAGCGACTGGGACGTGAGACAAGTGGGCACAGCTCCTTTTCAAGCCAGAGTTCTCCAAAACCAATTTCTTAAAGCTAGCCTCCAGTGGCCAGCGGGTTTCAGGCAGGGAAGGAGGATGTCTATACTGCAGGTTGAAGCTTAATTTATATTTAGGAACTGTTTGTTTTATTTGGTTCTGGGTTAAACGTGGTAAGTGCCAAGCAAGACTGTCCCCCTTTCAACTTCTTTTTTTAAAAAAAAGACAAAGAGAAAAACAAAACAACCAAACACCCGTAGCCCAAGGCCATGCTGCGCTGTGGGCGGCCTACATGAGCTTCCTTTATCCAACCACAAAAAGGCATCCGTGGAACCAGCGAGGGGCCCTGGAACGGCGTTTCCAAGGCCGGCCCGCTCCTCCGTTGAGGTTAGCAGTTACCCAGGGGCCAGGAGCCACTCGGGCAAACAGCCCATGCCCCTCGTTACACAACGTCGGGGCCCTTATCTCCCCGTGCCACTGTCGGTTTGCAGACATTGCGTAGTGCTACGACCACAGCCGAGACTGGCCCGCGGGAGATAGCGTCGCTGCTCGCTATCAGGGAGGCAAGAGGGGAGACTGGGTTTCTATTAAAAGAGAGTCAGAGAGACGGGTAACAGTCTGGCAGAACAGCTTCAGAGTGTCACTTCCTTTGATCCTGACAGCTGAAGACCCCCTCTCCCGAGCCCCCCTCTCCCAGCTCCCCCGCCCACCGAGAGGTGGCAAGGGTCCATTTCATGTCTTTTCATCAAATCTTGGTAGACTGCCAGGTACAAGATGCAGGGGAGAGGTCTTCTTAGGAGTTGATGATCACCATCTAAACTCCTTTTCAGACAGGCTCGTGAAGGCAGGGAAGGAGCAGGGGGCAGTCAGACACATGCCTAGTGGATGTCACATCAGTATGGAGCACTCCAGTCACGTCACTCTCCTTTTCAAATGCCTTCCAAGGTTCCAACTCCCCCGGGATAAAGTCCAAAAAGAAACAGCAGTTAAAACAAACAGCAGTTATGTTTATTGAGCAACTACATTGTTCCAGGCACTGTGCAGGGTGTGTTAAGTACACTACCCCAAATCATCAGAATATCCCACACACTAACTGCACTGTAGGAATGAAGAAGCTACAGTTCATGGTTTGTGTTGTTGTTGTTGTTAAATAGAGATAGGGTTTCACTTTGTTGCCCAGGCTGAAGTGCAGTGGCGTGATCACAGCTCACCACAGCCTCGAACCCGTAAGTTCAAGCCATCCTCCCTCTTCAGCCACCCAAGGAGCTGGGATTATGGGCACGCACAGCTGCACCTGGCTAATTTTTTAATTTTTTTTTTTTGTAAAGATGGAGTCTTGCTATGTTGCCCAAGCTGGTCTCAAACTTCTCGCCTCATGCAATCCTCCTGCCTTGGCCTCCCAAAGCACTGGGATGACAGGTGTGAGTCACTGCACCCAGCCAGTTCACGGTGCTAGGAGGCCAAAATCACAGTTTGCAAGTGCCAGCATGAAAATCTGAACCTGGGTCTGCTCAGCTTCAAACTCATTTTCTCTCCATTCTTCATGCTGCCTTCTCTAATCTCTCTCCCTGCATTTATAGCACTACAGTCTGACCCCAGCCTACCATTCCAGCATGAATCACCCTCATCCCTGCCAAAGAAAGTTACTCCTTGTTTTCTCCCCTGGCCCTGACCACCATTTTCCTTCTTTCTGTCCCCGTCTTCAAAACCTACTTATCCTTTAATATCCTACTCATGTGCTACTTCATCCAGGAACCCAACATGTATCAAAATTGCCCTTACACAGTTGTGGTCAGGACTGCTAGCTAAGTAAGGATCTTTCTCCCCCGTTAGGAAAGCCCCAGGAGGGCAGACGTCTTGTCTGTCTTGCTCATCACAGTATTCCCAGGGCCTACCCGGGTGCCCAGCAGACAGTAAGTGCTCAACAAGGTTTTAAAATTTAAAATGAATCACTCCAGACAGAAGTCATTTCAACTCTGAATATATATATCATATAGTCTTTCCATTTTCTATTCTCTGTCATAGTTATAAACATACATATTTTAACTCTTCTGTTCAAAGTATAAGCTCTTCAAGGAAAAGTCCCATTGTCTTAGCAATCTTTGGATCTCAAAACTCCTAACAGAGGGCACTGCCTGTAAATCCTAAGGAACTGATGTACATTAGTCTGCTCAGGCTGAGCAGCAGAGGGGTTAATGAGTGCCCCAGGAGGTAAGTCACCATGACAAAAGCCACCCAGCACCCCTCACAGACAAAGATCTGAAACTGCTCTCAAGTCAGATTCCAGTCTTGCCTCTCCCTTGGTAGAAGCTGAGAACAGAATTGGGTAGTCACAGGCAGGCTTGTGAAGGAGGAACTAAAGTGGGCTGGGAGTGAGGGATATGGTCTGGTCCTGGTTTTGCCACTAGCTTGCTGTGTGACCTCAGGAAAACCACAGAACCTCTCTGGACCTCCACTTATTCCTCCCTAAATAAGCATGTTGCAATAAATGATTCTAAGGGCCCTTCAGCTCTGACTGTGATTCCTGGACACCTTGAGAGCCCATGCCTGCAAAGCAGGTGGAGAGTGCCTTCCTCAACAGGTGGCAAGAGGAGGAATGGAGACAGGAACACTTAGACAACCCCTCTGTGCTATTCCTCAACCTTCCGAAAATAAACAAACCTTAGCTGGTGAATAAGCCAGTCCCTCTCGTTAGCCAGAACAACAAGCATGATATGAATATGGATCTGAAGTAAATAGAAGGGAGAAAGCAGATACTGAAACGGATTTTCAATAAATAACTTCCCTCTAGTTAAACCTGAATTTTTTTCCCACATATGTATGCTTTCACAGATCCAGTTTGGGAGCATTCAAATTAGCACAACCTGGCCTTAAATACTGCACAAAACACATAGTAAGCATTTTGCTTTTATTTATGTCATCAATGGTTTCAATGGGAATGACTCATCCTTCCTCTTTAACACTCTGTTCTAATATGGTTTACTATAAATAATGCAGAGAGGGAGAGAGAGAGAGGGAGCACCAGCGAGAGCGAGCATGTGCAGCTCAGCACAAGGCCCCTGCGCTGCTAGGTCACAAAAGAGCCGAGTCCAACAGACAATCCTAAGGTGAATCTCGGGCTCAGTGGATGGGCGAGTGATGGTTCAATGGAGAGGAAAAGCAAACATTTCCTCTATCCAAGTGTTTGGGGCAGGGAACGTTGTCAGGAAAGGGGAAAAAAATACATGCTGAGTATGTGCCAGGTACCAGGCTAGGATTTGAACACATAAGCTCCTTTAACCTTCCAGAGCCTTCCAAAGACGCAGAGGCAGAATTCAAACTCAGGCCACTGTGCCTCCCAGGCTTCCCTCCTCCCCGGGGTGTAGGGATCAAAACTCAATCCATTCTTTCTAGCCCCAACCAACATCTACCAGTGACAGTCCTGGTTTTTTGTTTTGTTTTGTTTTGTTTTGTTTTGTTTTGTTTTGTTTTTTTAACAACAGAAGTGCCTCCCAGGAGCCCAAACTCACAGGAGGCCAAACCACAAATGCAGAAACATTACAGCAGTTAAGAGGAGTCTTCCCAGTCCCAGGCAATCCATGGCAGCGAATCCTTCCTCACTGGGAGTCCAGCCACCGTAGCTGGAAATCAAAAGCCCCTTGGCCTTGTCCACTTCCCACCTAAGAAGTGAGGCCAACACTCACCCCAGAGCTGAGCCAACAAGTCTTCCCCACACACCCCTTCCAGAATCTGCCTTCCGAGTCAGACACAGCAGCCAACGGTGCTTACCACTCACTATAGTCACCAGATTTGTTACTGCATTATTTTGACCATTTCCAAAAGTCACATCTACCCTCCCAAAAGGCAAAGCAAAAGAATGCAGCACGGACTTCACAAAGAATTCCCAAAGAAGATTTCCAAACTCTGTGGGGCTGTGGCAGCATCGCAGGATTAAGCCATCATTTATTAGAAATGTGGCTTCTTTAGAACAGCAGTAGCACTTCGCAAATGGAAACTTGTATATTCAGAATGTACTAACATTATTCACCTATTATTTCACCTGCTGGCTGCTAGCACCGGGTTAGTACTATCATCAATTTAGCAGTGCCCAAAACAAAAGATTTCACTGGTTCCTTTCATAGTCTCTCCACTGGGCCATAACAGGGCTACATCACCATCATACCTGTCTACCCAGTACACCTTCACTCTGCTATGCCCTTTACACATATTTTATCCTCATCACCATGGACAAGGTAGTCATTTTTCAAAAGAAAAGTAAACAGGGGCTCAGAGAAGCTAAGCCACTTGCCCAAACACACAGATAGTAAATTCTGGAGCCTGAGTCTCCATCCAGGGTACCTTCTTCTTCTTCCTCTTCCTCTTCCTCTTCTTCTTCTTCTTTTTTTAATGAGACAAAGTCTTGGGCTGGAGTCCAATGGCAGGACCTGGGCTCACTGCAACCTCCGCCTCCCAGGTTCAAGCGATTTTCCTGCCTCAGCCTCTCCCGACTAGCTGGGATTACAGGTACCCGTCACCATACCCAGCTAATTTTTGTATTTTTAGTAGAGACGGGGTTTCACCACGTTGGCCAGGTTGGTCTCAAACTCCTGACCTCAGGTGACCCGCCTGCCTCAGCCTCCCACAGGGTACCTCCTTCTAAAGCCTACCTTCTTCCCTTCATTCCATACTATCCCTAGAAAATACCACTCCCGCTCCCTCCCAGAAAGTCTCCTTCTTGAGTGAGGAACCCCCTCCCCCTCAATTCCTGGGCTGCATTTCACTATCTTTAGCATCTCTTGGACTTTGAGCTAGCTGTTTCAACTTCCCAGTGAGTCTGTCCCAGTAGATGCCCCCTGCTCTAAATAGCACCCTCCGCGATCCGCAAACATTACAAGGATATCAAAACAAAGCTATCAGGTGGGTTCCTAGCTTTAGCAGCCAGTCTAAACTTTTTTGTTTGCTTCTCAGACAGCTTATTGACCAGGTGATGAGGTCAGAAGTTTTCTTTTCTCCTAGGCTCTTCAAGAAGCACCTGCAAAGTCAGGGCAGGTAGAAAAAGTCCACCCATTTAAGATTTCAGATGTACATCATTTTTCTGAGCACCAATTGCTTACCAGCCAACAACCTGTAGGGTGGGAGAGGACTAAGGGAGAAAAAGACGGGAACTTAAAAAGCAAAGATAACCTCCACCCTTTCCCGTCTGTTATTAACATGGGCATAGGCAACCCACTCGATGAAATGTTCTCAGAGACTCTGCATGTCCACATGAAGGAGGAGAAAAGTAGGTGAGGGCAGGAAGCTGATCAACTGTACGATAAATGCAGCTGTTGTATGTAACAAGCTACCTGTTTTCTTTCATGAGGCCCTTTCACAATTCTCCACCCCGGCTAAAAGAGGGTCCTGGCTCCCCACCTGTCCCCTCGTTCATAACACACCACCCCTCACCCTGACCCCAACAGTTTATCTTTGCATATTGGAAATACTGGCATTTATCAAGTAATCTACTCCTCATAGGTTGTTAAACAGACCACAGGGTTATCAGTGGGGCTGATACAGGAAGATAAACAGCAACCTCTTATGCAAACAGCACTAAGAATGTGGGACTGGCCACAGGACAAAAGCAGAATTTAGGAGAACATGAATCTTAACACTTTTCTTCAGTTGCAACCCTGGAAACCCACAGGAGCCTGGAGAAGGTTCTCTTGGGTGGGTTTTCCCCTCCCTTTCTTGCAGGGAGGGGCAGGTGTGTTGGGAGGTGCAGCCTACTTTGCAAGGCAAGGTGGCGGCTTCATGTCTGATGAGGCAACTCCTTTCTGTGGCCACAACCCTCTCCTCTGTGCAACAGCCGTTTCATTTTTTCTGAGATTTCGGACCCACCGGAACGTGCTTAGTTCAGGTTGAGGAGGTATCAGACTGACTGAGAGAAAGAGAAGGTGTTCTCCAAGGTGAGAGTGGGGGGTCAGAGGGCAGTAGGGGAAAAAAAAAAGAAACACACACAGAAAACCAGGAGTTCTGGGTTCCAAGATGCAACCCACGTGACCAGGAGATGCTCTTCAGATCTGCCTTTGCTGGGAAAGAGGCGGGAGGTGGCCTGGGGTCCAGGTGGCATCTTTTCAAACCCTTCTCATTATTTTAAGGGCAAACTCACATCAAGAACCAAGAGGAGAGTGGCTCCAAGTGACAAAAGAATTACACTTGGAGGAACAGGGCAAGCGGCTTCTCACACCAGGCTGCAGGCTGGGGAGGGGGAAAATGGGAGCAGAATGACAGAATCCAGGGCTGGCCAGAATGAAAGACTGAATGGAATAGGCTAATTTACACAGGAAGTAAGCACTTACCAGACCCTTCATCTCAACACACAAAACCCTCGGCCATATCTGGAAGCAATTACATCCAGTTAACATGATCTGCTTGCCACTAAAATTAACTGCAAACAGAAATATTTTTCACTTTTGCAACAGGGGATGCCAAGGTTTGGCCTATTCTCCCCCCAGCCATTGAATCTGGCTGCTGGGGAATATTTAGCAGCTACTCAGCTCAAAAAAAACAAAAACTACTCTTGTAGCTGTCAGGACACAGAAAGTAAAATAGTGGATAATTATGAAGGGGGAAAAGACGCGGGAGAGGTGGCAATGAAAACCATTGTGCTAGAAACTGAGGAAAGGGGCCAGGCACATGGGCCCTATATAGGTCTGCATCCCTGACAAGTCCAGTCTGGTTTTCCACACTGAACTTCAAGGAAAGAAAATGTTTTAGAGTCACTCGATTTAGCAGCCGCTTCACATTGTTTTAGGTACCATCTTTATCCCTTCTGCCAAGGGGCGGGGTGGGGTGGGGGGGATTCAGGGAGGTAGACTCACAAATGTTAGAGGATCCTTAATTTAGCAGATCATTTAGGGGACAACTGTCACGATTTAACTTTTGCATTGAACATTTCCAATCCCTACTCTACAAACGCCTTCGAAGCAGCTTTCACCGGCTCTAAGCGGGGCAAGAGCTGCTTTTAATTTGAGACGTACACAGTTTTTCCACGTAAAGTGAAGAGAAGCCCACAAGGAGGTGAGAACTTGCCTCCGTGAGCGTGCATGCCCAGTAATGAGCCAGTGGCCCTTTCTCCAAAACTCCAGATCCAGCCGCCCGACTCACTGGCCACTCTAGTCCTTTGGCTTTGCAATCAGCCCCGCAATCAGATAAGAACTTATTTTTATTTTTCCTTGAACTGCTGTCAACGATGCCATAAATGCCAGAGACAGATGGACAGATTTCTTTTAAAGTTCCTGAGGAGGCGTCATCTCCAAACCCTTCCCCCAGCGGCCCCTCTTTTCTGGGCCAGATTCCGGCATGCTTTCCCCGAAAGTGCAGTTCACTCCTTTGTCACCAGGGGCCTTTAAAACAGCAGCGGCCGCAACAGCAGCAAAAGTAATGCATCCATTTGCCAGACAACTCACAAACATTGTTTCTCAAGAAGAGGCAGGCAGAAAAGTTCCCCTCAAGAATGAGGTCAGACACTGCTGTTCTCTGCAAAAATCACACTTAGAAACATTACTCGTGGGGGAAACAAAAGAAAACGAACAACTTAAGTAGCCTTTCTTTAGGACTTTGGGCTATGATGGGGAGGAAACGGTTTTGATCTGCTAAAGAGCAAAAAAGCACTATGCCATTCTTTATAATTTTTAAAAACTTATGCCAGGTGTGGTGGCTCACGCCTATAATCCCAGCACTTTAGGAGGCTGAGACAGGCAGATCACCTGAGGTCGGGAGCTCGAGACCAGCCTGGCCAACATGGCGAAACCCCACCTCTACTAAAAAAAATATATATATATACATATACACACACACACACACACACAAATTAGCCAGATATGGTGGTGCACCCCTGTGGTCCCAGCTACTTGGGAGGCTGAGGCACGAGAATCACTTGGACCTAGGAGGCAGAAGTTACAGTGAGCTGAGATTACACCACTGCACTCAAGCCTGGGCAACAAAGTAGGACTCTGTCTCAAGAAAAAGAAAAAAAAAATTAAATTTTACAATGGAAAAAATACTGAAGTATAAACATCCTTTCAAGTATACAACCTGAGGCCACACCACTGGCCTGATGCCGGGCCGTGTATTCTCTATACATCACCTACGTAACGACACTGCTCCACCACCAGTAGGAATCAGAAGTTATTAATTTCATCTCACAGATGAGGAAGTGAGCGGTGAGGAATCTTGCCATGGTCACACAGCCTCTAAGAGACAGAAGACTAATTTGAACCCAGGTTCAATTCCAGACACAATGCTCTCCAGCTTCTTACCACTTTGCAGCCAACAATCGCAGGAAATGTAGAGGCTGCAAGAATGCAAGAAAAAGAAAAAAGAAACGGAATCCTCCCCTGAAATCTACCCCCTCCCAGAAATAGCCCCTGCTAGCATGTGGGGGTCTCTCCTTCCCCTTGACCACCCCACACACACGTACCTAGGCACATACGCTCACAACACGGCACAGCCGTCCAGGCATGGAAACGGTTAAGTCGCCCTCACTGCGTAAATCAAAAGTTCAAGGCTGAAACATACCACAATGATTCCCTCTTTACATATGACAAGAACCAGAGAGGGGCTGAAATCCCAAGCATCCTGCACAGGGTCTCCCCGGCCCGCACAGGTTATGCCGCCAGGGTCAGGGCCACGGACCTTTAGCGGCAACATTCATTTCCTGAACAGGACAAGTTCTCCTGACCATAAAGCTAATAGGAACTTCCTCGCACGGCGAGCTCCGGCTGACAGGGCTACTTGTCACTGGCCACGCAGGAGGAGAGCACTGGTTCCCATTAGTGGGTTATGATGCCAGGTGCTACTAATAAGGTACATCGGCAAGAAACAAGAGCCTGCTAAGTTGTCTCTCCAACTCTGGAAGTAATCAGGCCTGGGCTTCGGTGTTGGGGAGGGACTTTCCTTAAAGAGATGGGCGGAGGGAGCTGAGGTTTTGCCATAGTAGACCCCAGCAGCAGCTAACCTGCTGAACAGCTTAAATAAATTTCCAACAATCCCTCCACATTTCCCCCCAGCTACCATAAAAAGCTCCCCCAAATTAACACTAATAATGGTCACCCCAGCACTGTGGACCCGATGGATCACCCTAAGGGCCATTATGGTCAGCCACATCTGCTTCTCACTACGGCAAGGAGAGCCATGCCAACAGGTCTAATGGCATTAAGATCGCAATGCTGAGCTAATCCACTTAGAGCACAACGCTGGGTGAGGGTGGCAGGGGGCTCAGCAGCTCCCTTGTCAGGCTGGGGTCATGAGAGAAGCAGGAAGTAGGGAGGTGGCCTCACACTCTGTGTGCTTTAGGTTACAAGTGATCTCATTAATATACTTTAAAAACCACATTGCGAGGTAGGGGCTAACCTCGCTTCACAGAAGAGGATACTGCTGCTTCATGGAGGTGAAGTCATTTGCCCAAATTCACCATGGAGCACCAGTATTCAAACCCAGGTCCATCAGACGTCAGTCTTTCTGCCCCTGCAGTGCCACCCCATCTCCCACTGGTATGATGGCACATTTGACTTGTTCTTAGCAAGCCTGGTGGTGGTGATTTACATGCGTGTATATGTCTTTTCTTCTTATTTCCGGGGGAACCAAATGGCCCTAAAGAGGAAAGAACTCTAAAAACCACTGCTGCTGGCCCAGAATGTCCCCCCTTCATCAAAATGTCTGTGACAGTCTTCTAACAACTTTCTAAGTAACACCCCAGTGTCTCAGGAAGTCCTTTCTCTTACCTAACTTGGAACCTTTCTACTGCAATGCTGAACACAATCTGTTCACACCGAAGAAAATCAGGTCCCGAGGACAGAGTTGAAAGTGAGCTAGGAATTCAGAATTAAGAAGGTTTTTCTAAGTATTTAGCCAAAGTTTCCACGCTGACAAAAAAGTGCCGGATCCCCTCCTTGCAGCTGCAGAGATAAGCCTCACGTAGGCAAAACCCAACCATAGTTTTTCCAGACTGCACCAGCATAATAAGGACACCGGGGCTTTTAAGGGGAAACAGTAGAAAGGGGAATTTCTGATTATGCTGGCATGAAATTAACAGCATGGGATTTTATTTTGTAAATGGGTTTCTTTTTTCTCTCTTTTCTGTTTTCAAGTCAGCATAAAACGCCTCTATCACTAGAAGCTGATCTCTCTGTGTTGGTAAGAGATGACGTAGTAGTCCTTGGATCCATGTGGCCTGGGCCCCCAAAGAGCTGAACCCTCTGCAGTAACCTTCCTCCTCGCAAGAGGCCACCAGAGGAACTGAGGCCAGAGCTGGTGAAAGCAGTGAGCCCCCTGGTCACCCAGCTGCAGAGAGCATGGAGCCAGAAGACCTGGGCACAACTCCTGGTACAACTCTTTACTACAGAAAAGTCCACTAACGTCTTGGGCTTCCCTCGGCCCATCTGAGAATGTGAAACTGATACCCACCTTACAGGACAGCTAGAGGGCTTACAGAGATGCTGGCTGTGAGTGCACTTAGCACAGAATCTGACAAGTAGCAAGCACTCAAAACAAAGTCTGCTGAGTCCACATTTTAGAAGCATCCTGCACTGACAGGCAGGCAAGGAAAGGAGCTCTGGAACCCCCAACACCCACAAGCCCAGTCCCAGGACCCCCATCAGTTAGGTGGTATCTGTGCTCCTCATCTCTGTCATAAGCACAGCGATGTGCACAGGCAACAGGACACCGCGTCGGTGAGCCTCCCCGGCATTTGGACCTGATGGCAGTGGAGTAGTGCCCAGCTAAATTTAAACAAGAACTGGAACGACTCACCGGGCCTCAGGTCAATGGGACAAAGAGTACCCTGGCCACCACAGTACAAGAGATCAGCTTCTGGGGAAGACGCAGATGCAGTGTCTCAGACCCAAACATGAGGTGCCCGAGGCAGCCGTTTTACAGCACTGTACGGATCGACACGTATGCGGAAGAACGGTCTCAGGAAGAAAGCAGGATCTGGACCAGCATGAACACATTTTTCACCCTGCACGACTAGCATGACCTACTTCACACAATGACAAGAAAAACACCCTAGCAAACACTTAGGGAGCACTGACTTTGTGCCACCATTCCTCACACAGGATAAATATTTTCTGATGAATCCTTATAACAACCCAATGAAGTAGCTACTACTATTATTTCTATTTCACAAATGAGCAAACAGAGCACAGAGAAGTTAAGTAACACAACCACTGTCACAGTTAGTAAGTAGCAAAATCAGAATTCTGACCTGGACAGTCAAAGTGCACATTTCCTATCTGTAAAACGTGGGGGGTGGGGGAGAGTCGTAGCAAATTTCTTACCACTTAAATAACTGCCAGAGAGTAAGAGCTTTCACCCCAGGCACCCAGCCAAAACACAATAGAAAATCTTTAGTTAGGGAAAATGCAGAAACCCTCCTCCAATGGACAAACTGAGGCACACCTGCATTCATTTAGTAAGACTCTAAGCCGTATATACTTGGACTTTCAGCAGGACTTGATTTAAATTGATTAATAAAAAAAAATTAAAGTGATTGGAAAGGCTTCTCTCCTGAATTAGCAAGAAATCAAAGAGCTGTGAATAGAATTTGATTTTAACAGTTGAAGATAATCACTATTTTAAAGATTCATAATAGTTTTCCTAGCACGAGCAGGAGGAAAACGTGTTGCTAAACTATAGCTTTCTCCCTCCCAGCAATTAGCAGCTCCATCCAATAGTGACAGCAAATTAAAATGGAACTTCTCACTGAGATGAAAGAGTGGGCAACTTTCCTCCATTGAAAACAAAATAAAGGAAATCATCTTCAAAAGTTCCAAGAGTTCAGTCTAGATCCCAGATGGCTCAGTAACCCTAAGCAGGTTAAAGTATTTAAAAAAAAAAAAAAGTCAGAACACACAGAATCAAATCAAACTGACCCCCTACTTAGCTGGCTGAACTGCCAATCCAGATTCCAAAACAGCAAAATTCAATTAACCAAAGGACTTCATGAAGATATAAGTGGGTACACAAAGAATAAAAGAATTTTTTAAAGAGCTCAACAATCCAGAAAGAGCTCACTGAAGTGCCTAGTTTTAAAAATGAAGAAGTTAAGGCTCACGATGAATAAAACGATGTCAATGGTGACAGAGCTGAAAAACGCAGAGCTGGGTCTAGACCTGGCCTCACCACTACAAAGCCTTCTGCCATCTTCCTATCTTCACAACCAACAACCTCTCCAAAAGACCAGATTTCCAGGAGCCCAGGAGATTATAAACTTAAGTTTATCATCACCCCTAAAAAGGATACTTCCTGGAAATAGAAATGGATTCAAAAAGGATTTTGGCAAATCTGTGAATGACAAGGCAGCCATAAATAGCTACTAAGAGAAGCTGGTATACACCTGACCTTTAGGATTGACGTCAAGGAAGATGGCTGTAGCCTCCAATGGTGGTGTCTTGGGGATGGTGTTGGCAACCAAAGACTAGGTCAGATGGATTTGACCCAGAAGAGCAATGCTCATGTTCTTATATGGCCTGGTGCAGAGCGCCCAGGACTGTGAATTAGAAGGCAAGCTGAGTGCCTGGTTTTACCCATTTATAGCTGTGTGACCATGGGCAAGTCACTTACTTGCTCCACATCTCATTTTCCTCATTTGTCAATAGAGAATGATAATCATTCACAATCCCTCATCCAAAACCTCTGGACGACCAAAACCGTTCAGATCTTAGAAAGGTACTCTGACACCTATCACGTTTAACAGCGCCAGAGGAGTCTAGGGCAGCACTCTGTAATCAAACACATTAATATTTTTGCAGCAAAACATATGAATATTCAAAATAAACAGGATAAATATAGCCTCACGTCAGTTCAGATCAGGTTTTGCCACTAAATGAGTTTACCGCAAACCTTTCAGTTTTCACGGCTTTTCAGACTTCATTATCACAGATATGGAATTATGGACCTGTACCCCCTCAAGGAAGGCTGTGAGGGCAAGAGAGATAAAGTCATTAGAGGTGCTTTGCAAAGAAGAAAATGCTGCAACCGATAAAAGGTATTATTAATATTATTGCTGTGGCTATCACTATTCTACAGCACACCCTTTTCCAAACAGAATTTAGTTTGACATCAGAGGTTCTGGACAGGATGATGAAAGAAAACCAAGAGTCTCAGGAAACCTCAAAAATCCCAAAAGTAGCCTAAACCAAGGTCAACACCTGTTGGCCTTCTACATGATCAACCACTAAATACAGAGCAGCTGACCATCTGAGAGAGACCAAGGCCAAGGGCCAGGCAGAACTCTGATATCTTAGCCCCATGGCTCATGCACTATAGAGCTGGCTCCACAAAGCCTCTGGGAAGGGCTGTACACATGGATCCAGAAAGCTGGCTCAGACATTCCCTGTGGTTCCTGAGAATCCCTTCAAGAACCAGGCAAGAGGCCGGGTGTGGTGGCTCACACCTGTAATCCCAGCACTTTGGGAGACCGAGGCGGGCAGATCACGAGGTCAGGAGATCGAGACCATCCTGGCTAACATAGTGAAACCCCGTCTATACTAAAAATACAAAACATTAGCCGGGCATGGCAGTGGGTGCCTGCAGTCCCAGCTACTCGGGAGGCTGAGGCAGGAGAATGGCGTGAACCTGGGAGGCACAGCTTGCAGTGAGCCAAGATCACACCACTGCACTCCAGCCTGGGAGACACAGAGCGAGACTCCGTCTCCAAAAAAAAACAAAAGGAACCAGGCAAAGAGTTGCGACGACATCCACTGCAGCTGACCTAAGTGCTTGTCTGTACAAGATCTAGGGGACCCTGGAAACCAGACCCTATTGTGCTTCTGCAGCACTAAATTCAGAAATACATAAAGACCAAGCTGTGTGAGCCACGGGAGACTAGGGACTATAAATGAGGACTATGTTCACACTTAAGTCAACTATACTGTTCCCTGTAATCTTATCGCGTATGTACGTAACTGAGAATGATCAGGTGCACCTGGCCTGGTTGAGCTGGTTCCTAGACCATATCCAGAGAAGCCTACATGCAGAACTGCTCCAGCCTTTCAGAATGAGAAAGGGAGAGTCCAGTGTTCCAGAATCCTGAGATGAGCTTCCCCTCCCTCAGGCATTATCCTCTGTAATGTGGACTCACTGGTAAAGATTTGGGAGCCCAAAACTTGCTCCTTCATCTGCCTGCAGAATACTGCTTATCTATCAGACCTTCTCACTGTCTTGACTTCCTTCTGGTTCATTTAGGTCAGTCCCATTTGATTTACCTGTGTGGTGCCTTTGTCTGATCTTCCCACCCATCCATGACTACACTTGACATTGCATCCATTTTACAGCATGTCATTTCTACAGTGGATGGCTTGTACATCTTGCTGTCTGCTGTGGGAAACGGGATCTACAACTCCACTAAGTTTGATTCTCACTATCTGTTGAGCCAACAGGTTACGCCTCACTCCACACCAGCTTGGGATCAAATCATGGGGAAACCTACCAATGACATTCCATAATAAACTCCCTGCCTTCCTGCCTCACTTAGCAGCAATCTGCCTTCATTTCCTCTCCATTCCCTTCTGCCCCCCACCGCAAGAAGAAATGCAAGAAGGATTGCTAGGTATCTAATCTTTACCAACACTCAGGCCTGTTGACTTAAAAATAAAATAAAATAAACCCTGTAGCCTGTTATTTTATCACCGATATATTTCCAGTGAATGCCACGGCTTCCTGGCATCAAAATCTCCCTTCCGATTTTTTTTTTTTTTTTTTTTCTTGGCTTTTTGTTTGTACTGGTTATAGGGCTGTTTTTCCTTCCACCACAGCATTTCTCAGACTGCTGATGGGTTGGGGGGAGACAGAGAACAGTAGAAAAAAGGGAATAGCACATTAATCCTGGAGTTTTGAGGGTGAGAGGGAGAAAAAAAGCCTTCCACAAAGGACGTCTAGCTGGGACCCGAGGGGCTGCTGATCTGAGTGAGGGCCGAGCACACACATGATTATTTTCTCCCCTTTCTGATTTCTTTAGACCCCTAAGCTTCTCACCAAAGGCACTGTCCCTGGCTCTAGCTTCTTGGGCTGCAACCGCTGACTTTCCACCCTCAGTCAAAAGCACATCCTCGGCCGAGCAGGGTGGCACACGCATGTAATCCCAGCACTATGGGAGGCCGAGGCAGGTGGATCACTAAAGGCCAGGAGTTCCAGGCTAGCCTGGCCAACATGGTGAAACCCCATCTCTACTAAAAATACAAAAATCAGCCGGGCGTGGTGGTGCACGTCTGTAGTCCCAGCTGCTCAGCAGGCTGAGGCAGGAGAATCATTTGAACCCGGGAAGTAGAGGTTGCAGTGAGCCGAGATCATGCCACTGCACTCCAGCCTGGGTGACAGAGTAAGACTCTGCCTGAACAACAACAACAACAACAACAAAAGCACATTCTTCCTGTCAGCAGACCACATGTGACACCGAGGACTCCAGGGCCAGTGTCTTGCTGTCATATGCTCACAAGGACAGGGACATTCTCTGCACCACCTCACAGTCAACACAGCCCCCATGGAGGGTAGCACTGTGGACACTACCCACTAGAACTCAGAGCCAATGAGGACCATGCAGAGATGAGGCCTAAACTACACAAGGGACAGAGGGTCAGTTCTTCACTGCTGCAGTGACTATGTGCCCATCCCAGCTCTAGTGATTTCTGGATTTTACTTCATTAATTTAGCACCAAGCCTGTTGACCATCTCCATTTTAAAAAGTGAGTGAAGGCTGGGCGCACGGTGGCTCACGCCTATAATCCCAGCACTTTGGGAGGCCAAGGCGGGCGGACCATGAGGTCAGGAGATCGAGACCATCCTGGCTAACATGGTGAAACCCCGTCTCTACTAAATAATACAAAAAAATTAGCCGGGCGTGGTGGTGGGCGCCTGTAGTTCCAGCCACCACTGGACTCCAGGTTGGTGACAGAGCGAGACTCTGTCTCAAAAAAAAACAAAAGTAGTGAGTGAAACAAGGCCCAGAAAGGTTAAATAAGTATCACAGGCTCTCACCGCTAAATATGGCCAATTCCACTACCCAGGCTCTTTTGAATGCAACATGGCCAACCCTCCCTCTCTCCCCAGAGGAATGAGGGTCTTGCTGAAGGGGAACTTGGAACTCTCAAGAGAGTGGTATCTTTTGTGGCCCTCTCAGGTAAAGAAAAGCAACGAGGAACCAGGACCTGATGAGAGCTAGAAAAACAATTACTTCCCACCATACCCTAGTTCTCATAGCACACAGCCGAAATAATTCACATCCGGAAAGATGATACATAGATCTGGTCAACATTGGGGAGGGGGTTTCCTCTTTGGGAAAGTTTGAGCAGAAACAAACACAACCTCAGTCTATTTCTGAGCAGTAGAAGCACGAGAAGACACACCTTAGTGGCGGTTATTTTTCGCACCCACTGGAAAAAGTCGGCTACGTTTAGCTCTGCCGCACTTTCCACAAGGTAAGCCTCTGAGCTGTCGAAGAGGCAGGGTCAGAGCAGATTCCGGCTAGGGGTGATGAGATCAACTTCCAGATATCCCCACCCCAACCCCTCTCACTCACATCCCCCGTACCTGAATGAGCAACAGGGGAATGGGGTGAAGCGGGGAGGTAGAGAATCAGCAAAACAGCAGACCACAGGGTGTGCAGCAAAACGCTGTCGTCAATGACAACAGAAAGCTGGATTTCTTGACTCCATTCATCTGACCCAGAAACTAGAGGGTAAAATGATGGGCATAGGGTTTATGACAGAGGCAAGGAAAAAAAACAAACTCGCTACTGATTCCCTCTGTTATTTACTCCACTTCCAACAAGCAATCTCCAAAACCCTCTGCTCCACAGACATGATCCTCTTCAAGGCAGCAGAGTACCAGGGGGTAAGGACCTAAATTTGAATCCAGCCCTGCCTCTCCCTGTCTGTGTGACCCTGGAAAAGAGACTTGACATCTGAGCCTTAGTATTGTTCCATGTAAAAGAAGGACATTACTGGCCAGGCACAGTGGCTCACACCTGTAATCCAGCACTTTGGGAGGCCAAAGCAGGCAGATCACCTGAGGTCAGCAGCTCGACACCAGCCTGACCAACATAGTGAAATCCCGTCTCTACTAAAAATACAAAATTAGCTGGGTGTGGTGGTGCATGCCTGTAATCCCAACTACTCAGGAGGCTGAGGCAGAAGAATCGCTTTAACCCGGGAGGCGGAGGTTGCAGTGAGCCAAGATCACGCCATTGCACTCCAGTCTAGGCAATGAGAGCGAAACTTCATATCACAAAAAAAAAAAGAAGAAGAAGGAGGACATTACCTATCTCAAAGGGCTGTTGTAATGAAAATGCAACTCATGGAAAGTGCTTAGTGCTGAACCAAACATGTCATAAGAGCTCAATGAATGGTTATTTCATAGAGAAGGAAACGGAAGCCGGAGGGAAGCCAATGCTAGCCTGAAGCGGCATTTAATTCAATGTGAGCAGAGATGGGATAAGAATGAGACTTCACAGGCTGCAAGACCAAGACTCTTATACCCATCCTTGCCCCTTGCATTTATATCAATTCCCCCTAAACGCATGTGCAGGATCAGAGAATGAGAAGGGAGACAGAGCAAGGAGATTAACTTTTACCAGGAATAAGGTTTGGAACCTGCAGCTGCTCTTGTGGCTTAAGTAGCCTCCAGCCCCTCCCATTCTCCCAAGCTGCAGAAAGCCTGTCTTTGCAGGGACCACTGCATGGGAACCCGAGGACCTGAAACCTAGTAACATGGTCAGATCCAGGGCACAAGAGACCCTCATCCCACTCCTTTTCTCCTTCTCTCCATTTTATTAGTCACTTCAAGCAAAGGAGAACAGACCAAACAGCAGAAAAAGCAAACAGGAGCCCAAAAGCAAAAAACAGAGGGAAGGGCCTATTAAGAAGCTGAGCCCATGAGTGTCCCCTGATGCTTTTTGGAAAGATCCTAGGCCCTCTCACTACACTCTAAAAAAATCTGCTCCCCTATCCCCCAGAACCTTAGAAGAAGTGTTTTTGGTTTTTTGACAAATTGCCAAGACAGGGGAGTCAGGCCCCTAACCTGGGAGCAGCCAGGGTGTGAAGAAGGGGTGTGAGGGCCTCAAGTCCCACATCAGGTGTGGGGCTGGAGCGGGGCCTACCTGTGCTGCTCCACAGCCTCGTTATCAGGAAGCTCGACCCCACACACGCTGCACTGCTCCCCGATGGTCCGGCTCTCTGACTTCATGCCCACAGCCAGCTCCCCCAGCTTGCTGAACAGCTCCCTCTGGATGAAGCCCTGGGGCAGCAGCCCCCCATAGGTGCTGAAGTCCATGGAGACAGCCAGGGCAGGCTGCACGTGGAGGCCAGAGGTCACCGAAGATGGCATGCTCAACACAGCGTCAGCCTTGTGGTTGGGCAACACGGAGTAGATGCCCAGATGCTTCTCAGGCGGGGGTGCTGGGTGCTCAGGTCGGCCAGTGGGGGCCTGGCCAGCCTCAGCTGGGGGTGGCAGCTGCTCAGCACTCTCCTCTCGCCCATAGTGCAGCTCCCTAGCACTGGTGATGACGCTGCTTCGAGTTGGGGTCCCAGGCCCCTCTTTGCCTCTTTCCTCAACTTTGTCCCCCATCCCTCCTGAGATGCTGGACTCAGCTGCCCCAGGGCTGTCCTGGCTGGGCACCTCATCCACCTGCATCATCTCCGTCTTCACCTCAGCCACCCCAGGGTGCCGCCCACCCCCAGCCAGAGTTGGCTCCTCCGGCCCTGCAGGTGGCTGAAGAGTTCCCTGCAGGAGAGACTGTCCTATGGTCATCAAACTGTCCACTGCAGCCTTGGTGGGACTCATGGCTGAAAGACCAAATGAGGTGGAGACTGAAGGGCTCTGGTCCACCATGGGCGCAGGGAGGCTCTGTCCAGCCACACTGGCATACCCACTCTCCTCGCTGGAATGCTTTGAGATGAAGATGTTCTTGAGGTACCGAGCCTTGCGGTCCTCTTCTTCCTCGGCCCCACCGTCGGCCATGGTGGCCTCCGTGTCATTGTCGTCTGAGGCCTGGATGGTCTCCAAGATCTTCAGGCACTGCTCCTCCAGGTACTCAATCTCCAGGATCTCGGCAGCATACAGCAGGTCATCCAGGTCCTCCGCCTTGGCTTGCAGCGTGGCTGTATATGCATACTCCAGAATCTGCTGGAAGGTCTTTGGCGAGAGGAAGTCCAGAGTATAGTGCTGACTGTTGCGGTGGAAGAGGATCTCAAACATCTTGCTAGTGCAGGCCAGCACCGTCCGGTGGGCGTGGAACTCCTGGCTGTCCACCATGATGACCACATCGCACAGAGTCCCGGCCAGCCGCATCTGGTTGGCCTTGCACAGCAGCCCCGTGGGGTGGCTAGGGTTCTGCAGCTGGATCATGCCCATTTTTGTCAGATCCATGGTGCTCCCCTCGGCTCAGGCATGAGGCTCTCTTTCCTTCTGGGCTCTGCGTGGCGGGGCAGGGTGGGCTTCCTGGGCCAATAGAGGAGGCTAGAGGAAAGAAGAGGGGAAGAAGCAAAAGAGATGAGAGAACAAAAGACAAATTCATCAGTGTCCCTAAAAGTAAGAATTCAACCACTACAACATGCCCCCTCCTCCCTGCTGCCAAACCCCTAGCAAGAGAATCTTAGAGATTTTAATTGAAGTAGCTTCCTAGAAATTTACAAATCTGCCTTTCAAGCCCAGGGATGCTGAGAGTGAAAAGAAGGTTCTGCCACAGCAGATGCCTAATTCACTACTCTATGACATCTGTTAGATGAAGTGAAATGAAAATTGTAGTGAAGTCCTGTAAGTCCTCAGCTTTCTCTGCATCTGAGAGTAGGAGCTCCCTAGGCAAGGCCAACATTCATTATGATGAAGTGCACTTACTTAAAATTAGCAAGACTTTAGCCCCTTCCTTGTCAGCTTCACGCCAACCCCCTGGATGTCAAACCTCATCTTTAAAACAAAGTTTTTCTAAACTCTGCCTCACTGCAGGAGCCCCAGAAGCAGAGTCAAACTCACTGGAGGCCAGGAGCCTGTAGTCATGGCCCACAGACATCTATGGACACTGGGCTCTCCTCCGCAAAGGCTATGCTCTCACCATCAGCCTTGGCCTCTGGCCTTCTACTATTCTCAAGGTTGCAAAGCACTGGCAGCCCCAAGCCCTGTCCCTATCCCTAGGTACTAACAGTCACATATATACAACCCACACACAAACTTAGCTCATTTCTACCCATGGAAGCCTCAAAGTTATTGTATGTATAATCTAAAATCTGAACTGTGTGTATGTACACCAGCCAGAGACAGACAGAAAGCGTGTGTGGGGCAGGGCGTGGTGTCTCACGCCTCTAATCCCAGCACTCTAGGAGGCCCCTGCAGGCGGATCACTTGGGGTCGGGAGTTCGAGACCAGCCTGACCAACGTGGAGAAGCCCCGTCTCTACAAAACATACAAAATTAGCCAGGCGCGGTGGCACCCGCCTGTAATCCCAGCTACTAGCGAGGCTGAGGCAGGAGAATCACTTGAACCCGGGAGGCGGAGGTTGCGGTGAGCCGAGATTGCGCCATTGCGCTCCAGGCTGGGCAACAACAGCAAAACTCCGTCTCAGACATTTAAAAAAAAAAAAAAGCGTGTGTGTGTTTACATACACACACACACACACTTATATGAGGTGCTGTACCTACCGTCCTGCCCACAACTGCCCGGTGGACAGGAGGATCTAAAAAACGAAGAAGGATGGATCATTAAGGTATGGAGAGAGACCACAGTAAATATGCTCCCCTACAGCCAGGAGTGCTCATGCTGGGCTGGGTGTGTGAACTCCACGTGTGTCCCACAGGCTCCAAGGAGTCTGCAAGTCCTGTGACCAGGGGCAGCAAGGGATGCCGGACATGGCTCAGAGGCGCTGGAAGTGATATTGGCACCAGCATCTGTGGTGTGAGTTACAACCAATACGAAGGGAAGACAGGGCTGGGAAACAAAGGCCTCTCCCAGAGCCTGTTTGGGATCAATAAGAGGGCTCCTAGACTCCAAACTCCGCTTAAGGAGTGTAAGAAAGACCGCGCAGGCCCAGGGCCCTCCCCGTGTCTGCCTTGCAGCGACCAATATTGCAGTGAATGCACTGAGAGCAAGGAACAGCAAGGTCTCTCCCTCACTCTTCGAACACTGCTTGCTTGCCTCCACCCCCAAAAGAAGGTCTATCAGTTCAGGAGCCACCAAGCTCACGCAGAAAGGATTCACAGGACGGCTGGTCAAGACACTTTTGTTGCCTACCCCGGGGTGGGGACGGAGGCCGTCAAGGGTGGGATGAACATTCAGCAGAGCCTCGCCACCGCGTGCTTTCCCGCAGACATCGGGGCTTCTGAGAACTAGGAGGGAACAGCCAAAAGAATGGAAGCTTGGCGCCCCAAAACAAGCCCTTTGGGTCCTGAGGGAAATCGGGGCGCCCACGGGCAGCCGTCTTCCCCTCCCGCCGCTCGGCGCCCGCGATGCGGCCGGCGCTGGCTGCAGCGTCCAGCCTGGCGGCGCGGGGAAGAACCGGCGATAACCCGCCTGAGCTACGGGGATCGACCGCGCTCTCACACGCCTCCAGTTCCCAGCGACCCCCACCGAGACTTGGAGACGACTTCAGGAAACTTGGGGAAGCAACTTTTCCCGAGGAGCTAGACGCCTGAAAGATGAAGAGCTGAGCTAGGGACGAGGGAAAGCGAAAGAGACTGGGAGGAAAGGCGACAGTCCGGGCGGGCTGGACTCCGCGGGGAGAGCAGCAGGGAGGCGGACCCGCCCCGCGGCTAAGGGGAAGCACAAAAGCCCCGCAAACGAGTTGTGGGAGGAAAGGCGAGAAGGGGTCTGCCCGCCCTCCCTCTCCGACCCAGGGCCGTGACCCCCGGGGAGCGACCGGCTGGGTCCCGGGCCTCTGGCCAGCGGCGCCAGCGGCCAGCGCGCCCGGCCGAAGAACGGTGTGAGCGTCTCGGGGAGGCGGCGAGCGAGTCGGTGCGGAGCGCTCCGTGCGTCCCAGTGGGTACGCCGGCCGGCGGGACCCTGCGCATTTTAAGCGCGTGCGGGCGTGTGCGAGGCGCTGTGCGAGCTAGCGGCGGGCGCGCCAGGGTGGAAAAGGCATCCCGAACGCATCAGGTGCAGAGACCCGCACCCACCGAGAGCGGCCGGGAGCGCACGGCGAGCTCCGGTGTCACCGCCGGTCCCGCCGAGAGCCGAGGAGGGCCCGCAGCGCTGGAGACCCTCTGGAGCTTCCCTCCCTCCCCTGCAAAAGGGGGGGATCAAGTCCAATCAATAAAAAGCCCACCACGTTTTTTCAAACAGAAACAAAACGTAAGCAGTCCCAGTCCTGTTCCCCTCCGCCCCCAGATCTACTCGTCAGCTCCTCCGATTCTAGCTTCCCAGCCGGCGAATAGACACACAAATAAATAAACCACAACCCTATCTCGCGCCCGCGCACCGGTCCGCATACATAAGAGCACCCACCGGCTCTTTTCCTCCGCTGGTCCCTGCCGGTACAAAGCCTCCGGATCCCCGACCCTCTGCGCACGCCCTCAGCCCCCGCAGACCGCTACGCCCCCCACCTCTCACCCCGACCGTGCCCTAGGAGAGGAAGGGCTGGGGAGGCAGCTGTGCCCAGGCTGACAGCCGGGGCTCCCCCTTCTAGCCGACCCCCAACCGGTTGCGGCGACGGCTGCAGCGGCAGGAAGGGAACACGCCAAATAAAAAAGGCACAAGCCCAGCGGCCGAGTGGCCGAAGCGAGCGCGCGCCCCCGAGACCTCTCCAGCCCCGGGGAGCCCCGGCGCGCGGCGCTCGCTCGGCGGTGCGCCTCTTCCCGGCCCCTCACTCACCGCAGCCGAGCCGGGCACTGTGGGGTGGGTGTGCGTGCCTGTCGGGGGGTGTGTGCCTGTGTCGGGGAGGGGTGTTGCTGGGGAACTGTTGCTCTCCGTATCACGGCGGCAGCGACAGCATCGCCCGGCAGTTCGCAGTACCCGCTCTCATCGCCCTCAACTCCTCTCTGCTGCGAGGTTAGCAAATCACCACCGGCTGCTGCGCCTCCGCCGCGTCCCACGTCAACGCCGAGCCCCCTCCCCTGCAAGGCCCCGGCGCCTCTCCATCTTTAGTGCTGGCGGCCGAACCCGGCTCCCTGCCCACAGCTGCCCCCCTTCCCTCCCCCCTCCCCGTCCCCGGGCTCAGCCCGCCCACCACCCCGCACTGGCCGAGCCCGCGCGCGCTCCCCGCCCCACCTCTCCTTTCCCCTCCCCTCCCTTCCCCTCCCTTCCCCGCGCTCCGCGCTCCGGGCTTCGCCTGACATCTAGCTGCTGCTGGGGCGCCGGCGGCCGCCGCTCACCGGCCGAGCGGAGAGGAAGGAAGGAGCTAGAAGACAGGCGTGCAGGGGACGCGGAATCCTTAATAGGGGAACTGACGGTGAAGGGCGCGCAGCAGCCCCCACCTACTCCCAAGATGTTAATTTCCATTGGATACATTGTCCCCCCTCCCCTGCACCCCGGTGCTCAAGCATGCAGTTTTGTCCCCTTTTCCAATGTTTGCCTCAATTCAGTGCGTGTCATCTCGCCTTTAACTTTTTTCTCATGGCTCTGGGCTGCATTCCCAGTAGCCCCTGACATCTGTTTCAAAAGGCCGCTTTCCTAGCCCAAACCCGGGCCTCTCATCCTCCTGGCTACTGCGCGCCTCCCGGCTTGAGCATCCGGATTTCAAGAAGTCTCCCGAGGCGAAGTTCGAGGATCCTGGTGAACCAGGTGCCAGAAGGTCCGCGGAGATCTATTGTCGAAGCGAGACGTCCCTTTTTAGCTGTCGCGATTGCTGGAGGCCAAGGTCGAGTCCTGGGAGAAACTTTTCTCTCTCTCAGACTTGGACAGCCTCTCGGTTCTGCCCGCACCCGACCCCCGACCCCCGACCCCCAGCAATCTGGGTGCAAACAGTTTCCCAGAACTGCGCCCAGCTCAGTGCACAGTCTTCAGGGGGCAGGGGGAAACTTGGAAAAGCTCTGGGCCCCTCAAAAGTGCGTCCTCCTTCAGCGGGCCGCCCTACTTTAGAGGGTAGAGCAGCCAAAGAAAATGTACCCTTCCTATGACTACAGAAAGCTGCCCTCTCCTCTTGTCCCTGGAGCTGAGCGAAGGTAGGGTGCCAGAGGCGGGAAGCGCTCTTTGGGCACGGGCTGTGGATTCTGACCAAAACCCAGGAGGTTAGGGTGGGAAGTGGGAGTGGCCGAGAGCGCCATCCAGGGGTCTCAGGCTAGTCAGCCCTCGAGCTCACGTGATTTTAGCAATGCGGGGCTTATGTCACCGAGGCCTGGGTCTGCATGTTCTGTCCGTGACTCGCGGGTGGACCAAAGGTTTTCCGCAGGACTCACCTAGAATCCACATCTCTATGCGTGCCTCTGGCACTGCTCCAGACGGAGAGTCAAGTCACTCTCCCATGAACTGTAGGGCCATGGAAGGTGGCAGAAATCTGTATCTGCCCGCTGAAGGCCAGACAGCAGAGTTTACACATCGGAACTGATCCGGGTTCACAAGGGCCGCTCATGGGACAGCCCCAAAGACGGGTCAGTCCATCCCAGCAAGAGCCACTCCTGACTCCTAAGAGCAGGGAAACCTCAGCCCAGCAGGAGTCTGCAGAGAGAGCTGGGCAGGGGAACACACTTGAGTGAAGGAAGGACTCCTCTGATAGCACTGGATACAACCACATCAAACCCAAGGCAAGGGAATGGGAAACCCAGTCCCTGGGTATTCATTTCATTAACAATACAGAGCAATTCCTTTTAGAGACTACCTGTTTCTCTAACTAAGGTCTATACACTCTGTTAGAGGAAAGGGATTTAAAGAAAGTTAGGAAAGAACTGGTCTGCAAGGAAAGCAAGAGTGGAGGGATGTAAGGAGAGGAGAAAAGACCCTCCTGGTGCCTCACCAGGGAAATAGAAGAAAGAATCATTACACTTGTTGAGCTTCTGCCTAGACAGTGCCTGCTGGAGGTTTCCGCTTTGCTGTCCACATCCACCTACCAGCCTCTCCTCAGTGCAGTAGCAGGAGAAGCACACAATTAACCCCCTGATCCTAATCTCCTATTAATCCTCAAATCAGAGAAAGAGAGAATCTCTGGAAACAATGGGAGAGAAAGCACAATCCTCCATGGCCCTGGCCTCCCCACCCCCATGCCATATTCACTCTATGTGAAAATCTCCCTTGCTTCATAAACTCTGCCCATTAAAAAGCCCAGCCCTTGTTAGTAAGTGTTAAAGAGAGATTAATGCCTGAATTTAAGAGGTGGAGAAGGTAACAAAAAGGAAGAAGGCAGGCGAGGCTGTGGGCTGAATGCCAGCATTGGGCTCCAAGCATTTCCACTTAGCGCTGAAGGCTGGCTGCACAGCAGTTTGATAAGGTTTATTGGGCCCAGATAAAGCAGCAGCAGCTCCCCCACCAAAACTGGCACCATTTATAGCCAGGGCTATGTCCTTGGGTCCTGGGAAGGCTGATGAGAATCCTCAGTTCAGAGATTTCATATGGCAGCACCTAAAAACAAGCAGGATGGAAAATTACAAGAGAATACTCAATCGCTCTCGCGCGCGCATGCCCGCTGTCTTTCTGTCTCTCTCATGTTCATGTATTTAGAGTGATTTTTCTTTTACATTTTTTCTTGAAGGGTCTTGTAAGGGAAATCTGGGTATCAGTTCTAAAAATACAGGAGATCTCAATCTCAGGGGGAGATCATGCTAGAGACAGAGGAATAGATGAGCTGGTCTTTGCATGGAATTCCATTGCTAAATCTTCTTATTCTCTCATCTCCTTCTTTATCCATGTACCTCCCACCACTGGCAGTCTTTCAGAGCTCAGTTAGTGGAAGAGGAGGGTATAGCAGTTCTAAGAGATCATACAGGAATGAGACAGTGAAAATAATAACTCATTCTCAGCACTGACTATGAACCTTAACACGTTACCTATGTTGTTTTATTTAATCCACATAACAATCCTATTAACGCAGGTGCTATTATTTTCCCAGTTTCTGTGGACATGAAAACTGAGGCTCAGAGAGATTAAGTGCCCTACTGCAGACTGTAGCTCTATTAAACATCAGAGCTGAAACTTTAAATCAGACCATTCTGATTGCAAAGCTCATGCTCTTAACTTCTAGATTATATAGCCTCTAGTGAAATAGATCAAGGAAACAAGGGCTTTTAACTTTCCTTCTTCTCTTGCTCTTCTGAGGCCAAGATCTGTGCAGCAGCCAACCAAGCTGAGGACCAAATGGTTCTCAGCTTGGTCACCAGGTAAACAGACTTAGATCCCCCAGGATCTTACACTTTGTCTCCTCCCTCAGAATCTCAGGCAGAAGTTGTGAAGGGGGCTTTGAATTACAAAAAATCTTCAACTAAAGAGATAGGAAGAAGAATGTAGTGGTGTTTTGAGTATTCTGAGTATGAATGGAATGTTGCAACTCTTTAAGTTCCAACTCTTAATTTGGGACATATATTTAATTTTTTTATTTCAAAGTAAACTTTTCTATCACGATTTAAAAAAAAAAATCAAGGATCCCTACCTTTTGGGGAGAAGATGCTACTTTGCATTTCCCCAAAAACTTGTGATGAGTGGAGAATGAAGCATGTTCAGGGAGAGATGCAGGTAGTGATGCCCTTGAGTAGAGGAAAAGTATTTTCTGCAGTTGAGAACTCCAGATGGCCACTGGGGAATGCACCAGGACATCAGACCTTTACCCTACCAGGGACTGTTAGGGGAAGACACTGCAAACCTATTGTGTCCATTTCTGGAGTCAAAAAATCTTACAGTCTTACAGTCCTTCAGATCATCACTCCAGACATCTACTATAGAGCTGTGGGTGATGTCAACAGTTGGGCAGAATAGGTTGGGCGCAGTGGCTCATGCCTATAATCTCAGCACTTTAGGAGGCCGAGGCAGGCAGATCTCTTGAGGTCAGGAGTTCGAGACCAGCCTGGCCAACATGGTGAAACCCTATCTCTACTAAAAATACAAAAATTAACCAGGCATGGTGACATATGCCTGTAATACCAGCTACTTAGGAGGCTGAGGCAGGAGAATCGCTTGAACCCGGGAGGTGGTGGCTGCAGTGAGCTGAGATTGCACCACTGCACTCCAGTCTGGGCGACAGAGAAAGATCTCATCTCAAAAAAAAAAAAAAAGTTAGGCAGAGTAGAATTTACTCCTGTATATGTTGACATTTTGTTTTGTTTTAAAGTTTAATTCTTTCACATTACTTCTTGGATGCCCCTCCAAAAGCAAAGGGGGAAAGAATCAGGTGATGTGTGTGTTATGTGTTCCAGTTAGTTGATGCTCAGCAAACCAAGTAAGACGGCTTCTTTGATTAGTGATTGCCATCATCCCTCATCCCCCACCCCACCACTACCACCACCATCACCACCCCAACCAACAGAGACCTGGTTAGTGGTGTTTACAAACTTGAGTTTCTCTTCCAGGTGCCAAGTATGCCCTTCCCTCATCTGCAGAGCAGAGAGTAACTTTTCAAAAGGGCAGGAGGAGGGATTTTTTTTTTCTTTTTTTTTTTTTAGCCCCTGAGGCCTTGGGTCACTGTGACCCCAAGATCTTCATGATTGAGGAAGAAAAAGCTTCTTCTTCTGTCTCTATCTCTTTTCCCAACATATTGCAAATGCTGTTGGGACCTAATGTTGTCAACTCAGATAGCAAATCTGAGTTGTTATTAGTGCAAAGATGCCCTAAGGGGGTAGGCAGCGAGGATGAGATCTGCAACGAATGTTATGGGGACGTGTGTTCATAATTATAATGGGATTTAATGTACACTGGGACCAGATGATGGCAGCCATTTAAAAAAGAGATGCTTAATAAGAGAGGTCCCTTAATGACAGGCAGCAGGGCTCAGGATATTATGGAAGAAGCACCGTGTTTCACTGGGTGTCACAAACCATGTGCCAGGTTTTACGGGGTTCCTAACAAAGCTTTGGGGTGAAACACAGCAACCATTGATCGCTGTCAGCTATCAAGCATAATGTTTGAATATTGTCTTTGAAAGGGGCATATGCACTTACAGGAAGACATTTTCTCCCTTTCGGATACACATACTCACATAAGCACGGACACATAGGCTCTAGGCCAACATTGAATAGTTTTTGGTGTTTCTGGAAATCTGCTTTGTTCTGCAAAAGCTAGCCTCAATTTCAAAACTAAAATTTCGTCACTAGGGAAGGGTGCATTTTCCATATCGTGTGCATGAAGTGAAGCAGCATGAGTCCTATTACGGGTAATGGGGGTCCCACAGATGAATCCCCAGACACCATGCTGAAAATTAACCCCAAGTCCTCATGGGGAGACACGGGTGTTTTTAACAGTTTGATGTTTCTTTGTTGGGGGGCCAGGAAGAGGGGCTGTGTAACAGTTTCTTATGCTGTTTAACTATAATAGCGTACTGCTTAACTTTTGAGTTAACATTATGGATTTCGATCCACGGCAGCTGTTTTATAACAGGAGCGTTATAGTAATGGACAAACCCATGCAAAAGGAAAACCATAATCCTTGGAGGTGCCACCATAGTCCAGAAATACAACTCCATGTCCTTTACCAAGTTTTTTTTTTCTCTCTCTCTCTCTCCTGATGTGAACGAAGCATATGAAAACCTCATTCATCGAATACAGGCCTCAACCATAGTTACTGTGTTGGCTGTTCACAAAACATGATATGGCCAGACTTCGGGTCCTTAAAGCAGAATATTCCATTTATCCCGATAGGGAGAAAATGCAAGGGGTAAGCGAACACTCACCTTCCAGTCACACACGCTGAGAAGCTGAGTTTCTGGAGAAGCCTCTTTTCAAATAGCAGTGGTATGTCAGGGGTACACAAGGCATAAGATGAAGCTATTTTACTTGATAACAGGTAATTTATGCCAATCATATTAAAATTATAGCAAGACAAACGCTCGTATCTTGTGGAGTAGAATTGCAAATTTGTATGGATTTGTAAGACGAAATGAAAGATGTCCTTGGAGTTCTCCCTTGGGAAAGGCTCAGTGCCTTTCCCTGAAAGGACTGAGTGAGTGGAAGACCGGGAGATGCCTGTGAGCCAAGGCTGTGGTGGGCTCTGAGCCAGACACTTTGACTCTGCCTCCCTTGCCAGGCCAGGTTCATTTGTCTCTTTTGGAAGTCATTGCTGGATCTTGGATGTAATCTTCTCCACCCACCCTTGAGTCAGAATTAATTTCTCCCATTCTCCGTAAGCCCCTTAGCACTATTTGAACATTTATTACAGTATTTACCACCATCTGCCTTATATCTGACTGAGTCTTCATTCTGACCACCCCCTCCTTTGTGAGTTTCTGCAAGACAAGACCTCAGTCTTGTTCAATTTAGTATTTCCACTCCCAAGCTGCAGAGCCTAGCACACTGTCAAACAGAGTAGTTGTAAATGTTTGTCGATGAACCACCTGAAAGCATGCATGCATGAATGAATGAATGAACATAGAGAACAAATATTTTAGGAATTAGGGAGAGAGGGGACCATACTATATTCAAACATTTAGGGCAGAATTCCTTGTGCTATGAGGTTTTCACCAGCCTTTGAAAGATGAATGGACTGTGGATAAGGGTTGAGGATATCTGTTGAATTTAATTGTATACAGCTAATTGAGGGTATAACTGGGCTGTTTCAGTTAATGTCTTCCCCAGGAGCCTAGAACCAAGCTTTTCTAAATATCCTAGGAGTTTTAATAAATGTTTATTAAATTGTCTAGGCATGGTGGCTTACGCCCGTAATCCCAGCATTTTGGGAGGCTGAGGCGGGAGGATCGCGTGAGCTCAGGAGTTGGACACCAGCCTGGGCAACATAGTGAGGCCTCCTGTCTACAAAAAAAATAAAAAATAAATGAATCGAACATGGCGGCATACACCTGTAGTCCCAGCTACTTGGGAAGCTGGGAAAGGAGAATTGCTTGAGCCCAGGAGGCTGCTGTGAGCCGTAATCACACCACTGCACTCCAGTGTTGGCAACAGCGTGAGAGCCCATCTCAAAAAAAAAAAAATTGCATTGAATTGAAGTGAAATGAATTTGAATCACATTGCTTATCACTCCCACGATGGGCTTGTCATCCCAGGCCCAAGCAGCTACCCAGTTCAAGGCAGAGAGGAGAGCATCTGACCCCTCCTAGGAACCCCAGTGGATGTAGGGTTCATCCACTGCTGACTGAATCTAGCACTAGCATTTGAGACACGCATTAGGCACGAGTACTGACAGATTCACTCTGCTGTTACCAGGTGTGGCAGAGACTGGCTAGCTGTTCCCCAAACTTCTTCCTGGGCACACCTACATTTTTTGGCTTACCGTGCAGTGAGGTGCAGGCCATGTGATTGAGTTCTGGCCAACAGATTGTGAGCAGAAATCCTCTGTGCCACTTCCAGGACTGGCCCATAAAAACTCCCAGCTGGAACTCCACATTCCCTTTTCTTTCCTGTGACTTGATCCCATGAGCATAGAGCTATCTTAGAAGCTGAGCAATGAAAGACAGCAGGGCCAAGGTGGACGGAGCCTCGAGCCCTGAATTACGCTTGGAGAAAAGCTGCCTGCCTACTAAAAAACATCTATTTTGGATTTTATATAAATAAGAAATAAACTTCTGATATCTTCCATAGGGCTGCCAAATAAACTAAATTAATGAAAATGTTAAATTTGAATCTCAGATAAACAATGAATAACTTTTTAGTATGTCTCAAATATTGCATGGAACATAATTATACTAAAAAATTGTTTATCTGAAATTCAAATTTCAATTTTCTGTTTGTTTTATTTTCCTAAATCTAGCAACCCTAGTTTTTAGCTGTTACATATTTTTCAGCTTATTATAGTAACTAGCATTACCTTAATTAATACATCTTGGTTTCATTTGTCAGAAGCAGCAAGGATACAGCACCTGAGCTGGGATTTCACTGGGACAAGGAGAGGCCTCCAGATCCACTTGACCACGAGGAAGTTATGCATTGGGCACCCTGTGTGGACAGGGCCAAAGGGCAAATGAGGAAAGATCCTGACAGTTTCTAGTTTACCCTTTTTCCTGTGAGCCTCTTTTTCCTTAGCAGCCTCTCCCACCCAACTGAGTTTCTATGGGTGCAAGGATGGGGGCAGAAAGGAAGGCATCATAATGTGGATCTATTCCAGACTTTGGTCAAGCCAGTGATCTTCCCATCTTCCACTTCCTCCTTTGTACCATAAATACCCAGCATAGCATAAAGGCTAAGACTGTGGGCTTTGATTTAATCAGGTGGGTCTGTATTCAATACATCCACCACATTGGTCCTGGGTGGTCTCAAGAAAATTACTTAAGCTCTCTGATTTGCAATGTGCCCCCTGTAAATTGAGGACAATTAGAGTATCCACCTCACTAAAGATTCTGGGAGGATGCTCAAGGAGTGCCTGGCCCACAGTAAAAGATCTGAAAACATTAGGTAATATTAGTGTTGTCAGGTAATCTTTCTTTCTACCCTCCTCCTCCAAAGTAACTTATAAATATTTGGAGTAAGACATTGTAATTAATTTTATTTTTGTTTTGTTTGGCTTTGGTTTTTGAGATGGAGTGTCGCTCTGTTGCCCAGGCTGGAGTACGGTGGTGCGTTCTCAGCTCACTGCAACCTCTGCCTCCCTGGTTCAAGCGATTCTCCTGCCTCAGCCTCCCGAGTAGCTGAGAGGCACCCACCACTATGCCCAGCTAATTTTTGTATTTTCAGTAGAGACGGGTTTTCGCCATGTTAGCCAGGGTGGTCTCGAACTGCTGACCTCAGGTGATCTGTCCACTTTGGCCTCCCAAAGTGCTGGGACTACAGGCGTATGCCACTGTGCCCGGCCAATTTTAAATCTCTTTAAAAGAATGAAGCATGACCTGTGTTTCTTGGCTTCTAATTGCAGCTGAGCGCAGCTGTTTGTGGCCCTGTTCTCCCAGGCTTATCTCGTTCATTCTGTTGGGAGTGAGGTAAGCAGGCAAATGGGGAGCAAAGCAGGGTGTGCAGGGAGTGGTGTTAATTTTCACCTCGTAGCATGACATGTTTATTAGTGTGTACGTACGTTAAGCGCAGCAGCCTGGTTTCCTTGAGTTAAATAGCAGTCATGCCCAACTGGCTCTCCATGTACCATTACTCCAAGTGATTGAGCCAATTTCTCCCTCTGCCATGAGTTTAAGTTGTAAACCTCTCAGCCAGACAGGGAGGCAATGATGGGCTGCCTGTTGTGATTATTATTAACCTTTAGCATTACACTCACAAGACCAGGGGGGTCTGTAGAGACGCCCAGGGTGACGCAGGCACAGACTGCAGGCTCCCATCCACCCACCTCAGTTCAGCCTGCATCTCTTCTCCACAAGAAAGGGAAGCATGTGAGTGTTCACTTTGGCCATGCTGGGAGGCTCCAGCCTACCAGTCTGGGGTGAGAGATGGCTTGTGCTGGGTGAATAGAGAAATGTTGAGTGTGCTCTGTTCCATTTGGGCAGAGGAAAAGACAGGGCATTGCAGGAAAGCTGGAAAATAGATTTCTGTCTTTCTTTCTTTCTTTTTTTTTTTTTCTGAGACGGAGTTTCGCTCTTGTTGCCCAGACTGGAGTGCAATGGCTCAATCTCAGCTCACTGCAACCTCCGCCTCCCAGGTTCAAGTGATTCTCCTGCCTCAGCCTCCCGAGTAGCTGGGATTACAGGCACCTGCCACCACGCCTAGCTAATTTTTTTGTATTTTTAGTAGAGACAGGGTTTCACTATGTTGGCCAGGCTGATTTT
>NW_016807677.1:4830117-4834186 GCF_001698545.2 Rhinopithecus bieti
CTCAGCTCACTGCAAGCTCCGCCTCCCAGGTTTACGCCATTCTCCTGCCTCAGCCTCACGAGTAGCTGGGACTACAGGTGCCCGCCACCTCCCCTGGCTAGTTTTTTGTATTTTTTAGTAGAGACGGGGTTTCACTGTATTAGCCAGGATGGTCTCGATCTCCTGACCTCATGATCCGCCCGTCTCGGCCTCCCAAAGTGCTGGGATTACAGGCTTGAGCCACCGCGCCCGGCCTGGCCAGGCTGATCTTAAACTCTTGACCTCAGGTGATCCACCCGCCTCGGCCTCCCAAAATGCTGGGATTACAGGCATGAGCCACTGTGTCTGGCTGGAAAAGAGATTTTCTAGGGGTGCCTCCATATTCAGAAATCATTTGCCAGCCAGAATTTTTTTCTCTTTGCCATATATTTGTCAGCCAGCTGCTAAGTTATCCAGGCAAAATTTGCAGGGACAGCAGCTACCCCCTAGCTGTTAGCTAGCTGACCAAGATCACATATATTTAGCATAATTATAGCAGGAACTTGGAGTCACAGAGGGCTACATGGAAGGAGAAAGTGTTAAGGAAGCTGTCTATCCCAGATCCACCACTCTCTGTGACTTTCCCCCTTCCAGTCCATATTTCTTTTATTTTCCTTCAAGGAACCAACCTTCTTCCTTGTTGATTAATCACGAATTGGCAGGGATGGCAGTTCCCTGAATGTGGGCAGCTTGTTTTGCTTTTCTGAACAGTTTGGTCTCTGAAAATCTCTGAGAAGAAAAAAAGTCCACCACTCAGCCCTACAGTGCTTGTATTGCTGCTTTGTTAAAAATCCAAGTGTACCTTTGGGCTGGCACTGGGGGGAATCTGCAGTCAAAAAATAATTCTGCCCTCAGGAAGGTTACTGTTTAATAAGCAAGGCTGGAATCAGGAAGGGCAGGTGGTGGGAGGCCTTGTGTTACTGTTGTTTCCCAAAATGAAAGAGGATCAGGGAGGGGGAGGTGTTTGGGAGGACAAGCACCACACAGAGCCTGCCTGGGTCAAAGGTAACAGAGTAACCAATGAAGCCAAAATCTGACTTTTCCATTTCCTGTGATCTTGCTCAGCAATTTCCTTCAGTCTCTTGGAGGGGCACCTGCCAGCAGCATGATACACTCTGTTGTTTATGTGGAATGAATATAGATTTGATAGGCGTAAACAAATTTAAGCCATACCTTCCATTTATTTTGGTCATGACATTTATTGAATACTGCTTATGAGGGAATAACCTATGGCTAACACAGGTTGAGGACTCACTCGGCACCAGGGTCTGGCTCTTGACATGTGACATCTCCTTTACTCATCCAACTAATCCCGTGAGGTGTGGACTGTTGTCAAACCCATTTTACAGCTGAAGAAAATGAGACAGAGAGATAAAGCTGCCTTCCTGAGGCCACACAGCTAAAGGGCAGCCAGCTCCCACAGACTCCATGCCTGGACCGCTTGTCCTCATACTTCCTCTTTGGATTAATTTCCATTCCTGGTGGC
This sequence comes from Rhinopithecus bieti, assembly GCF_001698545.2. Lineage (NCBI taxonomy): Eukaryota > Metazoa > Chordata > Mammalia > Primates > Cercopithecidae > Rhinopithecus > Rhinopithecus bieti. Next base: position 4,831,622 of record NW_016807677.1, read on the forward strand.
AGAGGCATTTGGTCCTGCATCAAGAGAAGGTAAGGAGATGGGGCCCGGCTCATGGCTCACACCTGTAATCTCAGCACTTCAGGAGGCCAAGGCAGGCAGATCACTTGAGCTCCAGAGTTTGAGACAAGCCTGGGCAACATGGCAAAACCCTGCTGTCTCTACAAATATATATATATTTATATGTAATAATATATATATATATATATATGCCAGGCATAGTAGCGCACCTGTAGTCCCAGCTACTTGGAAGACTAAGTTGGGAGAATCGGTTGAGCCCATGTGTTTGAGGTTACAGTGAGCTACAATCACACCACTGTACTCCAGCCCTGTGACTCCAGGTGCCTGGTATAATTAAGCTAAATATACATGGTCCTGGTCAACTAGCTAACAACTAGGGGCTGGCCATTGCCCTGCAAATTTCAGCTGGATAACTTAGCATCAGGCTGATTAATATATGGCAAAGAGAAAAAAAACTCTGGCTGGTGAATGATTTCTGAATATGGAGACACTCCTAGAAGGTCTCTTTTCTGGCTTTCTTGCCATGTCCCTTTCTTTCCCCTGCCAAATGTAACAGAGGACACCCAACATTTCTCTCTTTGATTTTTTTTTTGGACAGTCTCTCTCTCTCTGTCGCCCAGGCTGGAGTGCAGTGGTGCGATCTCCGCTCACTGCAGCCTCCACCTCCCAGGTTCAAGTGATTCTTCTGCCTCAGCCTCCCAAGTAGCTGGGACTATAGGCATGCACCACCATGCCCAGCTAATTTTTGTATTTTTAGGAGAGACAGGGTTTCACCATATTGGCCAGGCTGATCTCAAATTCCTGACCTCAGGTGATCCGCCTGCCTCAACCTCCCAAAGTGCTGAGATTACAGGCGTGAGCCACTGCGCCCGGCCTCTTTTTCTTTCCTCTAGGTTGAGGAGAGGAAATGGGGTGCTGGGTTAATGTGGAAAATAGATAGGCTGGTAAAGCTGTTATGTTCATTTTTAAATGAGTACCCACCAGGCACTCATGCCTATTCGTATACATTAGGTGTAATCAGAAGGCAAGGCAGTTCACTTTTCCATAAGCATGCATGAGTTTGCCCTCTTCAAAACAGTTGCCCTCTTCAAAATGCCAGATAGACTCTTACAAGCAAAAAAGACTTGAAATATCAACTAGTCCTAAGGTGGGTGGTGGGACTCGACTCCAGAGGCGGGGCTCAGACACCAGACCAAATTGAGGGCTAGCTAAAACAGACAGGCAGAAGCAGCTCTCCTATAAGACAGCCCACGGGTGTGCCATGTCAGTTTACCATTGCCATGGCAATACTTGGGAGTTATTGCCCCTTTCCTTAGCAGTGAACTGATGACCCAAAACTTCTACGTAAACTACCCCTAATCTGCGTGTAATTAAAAGTAGGTATAAATATGACTGCAAAGCTGCCCTGAGCGGCTGCTCTCTGCCTATGGAGTGGCCCTCGTCTGCAGGAGCAGTCACAGAGCTTACCACCACTGGAGCTGTAACATGGCTGCTTCAGTACAGCTGTTTTCTTCTACCTCAGCTTGCCCTTGAATTATTTCCTGGATGAAACCAACTCATGGGCTAAGCCCCACGTTGGAGTTCACCTGCCCTGCATCAGTCCAATCTCACCATTTTACAAGAGAGGAAGCAGAACGGAGAGGTGGCACAGTATTCCCAAAGTCATATGGCCAATGAGCACCAGGACTTGGGACCAGAGCCAATTTGGGACAATCATGAGGACGTCATGGAAGCCATTCAGCCATTCTTGGAGATCTTTTGGTATTGCCTTCCAAGTACATAGCATTATTTTTTATAAAATCTTCAGTCATGGTGTGTTCAGAACTGGTGGGTTCTTGGTCTTGCTGACTTCAAGAATGAAACCATGGTACCCTCACGGGGAGTGTTAGAGTTCTTAAAGATGGTGTGTCTGGAGTTTGTCCCTTCAGATGTTCAGATGTATCTGGAGCTTCTTCCTTCTGGTGGGTTCGCAGTCTTGCTGACAGGAGTGAAGCTCCAGACCTTCACAGTGAGTGTTACAGCTCTTAAACGCAGCGTGGACTCAAAAAGTGAGCAGCAGCAAGATTTATCATAAAAAGCAAAAGAACAGAGTTGCCACAGCGTGGAAGGAGACTCCAGCAGGTTGCTACTGTTGACTTGGGCAGCCTGCTTTTATTGCTTTATCTGACCCCACCCACATCCTGCTGACTGGTCCATTTTTCAGAGAGCTGATTGGCCTATTTTATAGACAACTGATTGGTCCATTTTGACAGAGTGCTGATTGGTGCATTTACAATCCCTGAGCTAGACACAGAGTGCTGATTGGTGCATTTACAATCCTTTAGCTAGACACAGAGTGCTAGACAGAAAAGTTCTCCAAGTCCCCACTAGGTTAGCTAGATACAGAGTACCTATTGGTGTATTTACAAACCTTGAACTAGATACAGAGTACTGATTGGTGTATTTACAAACCTTGAGCTAGACACAGGGTGCTGATTGGTGTATTTACAATCCCTTAGCTAGACATAAAGGTTCTCCAAGTCCCCACTAGACCCAGCAGCCCAGCTG
>NW_016807677.1:4834753-4845448 GCF_001698545.2 Rhinopithecus bieti
AGGGGGGAGCGTGGATGGGGGCGGGGGGAGTTCGGGCATGGTGGGCTGCAGGTCCCAAGCCCTGCCCCGCGGGGAGGCAGCCGGAACTCACGCTCGAGTGTGAGCGCCCAGCACAGCCCAAGTTCCCGCCCGCGCCTCTCCCTCCACACCTCCCCACAAATGCAAGCAGAGGGAGCCCGCTCCAGCCTCCGCCAGCCCACAGTGCAATGGCGGGCTGAAGGGCTCCTCAAAAGCCGCCAGAGTGGTCGTCGAGGTTGAGGAGCGTCTGAGAGTGAGGGCTGGTAGCACGTTGTCACCTCTCAATGGCATGTCTTGCCCATAGAGGGAAGATTTGATTTTCAAAAACTAGCACCAATATCTCAAAAGGGTGGTGAAGCCGGGTAATAAAATTTGAGGTCACAAACAAGGGGGACTAGGGAGCAGTAAAGTTGAAACCCTCCTGTGGCTCCTAACCCAGCAATAATAGCAACACGGTGGTAAGAATTCTATTTTCAGGGCCGTGGCTGACGCCTGTAATCTCAGCACTTTGGGAAGCCAAGGTAGGTGGATCACCTGAGGTGAGGAGTTTAAGACCAGCCTGGCCAACATGGTGAAACCCCATCTCTACTAAAAATACAAAAATTATACAAGCATGGTGGTGGGCGCCTGTAATTCCAGCTACTTGGGAGGCTGAGGCAGGAAAATTGCTTGAACCCAGGAAGCAAAGGTTGCAGCAAGTTGAGATGACACCACAGCACTCCACGCTGGACAACAGAGCAAGACTCGATCAAAAAAAAAAAGATATTCTCTTTCTCAATGTGTAATATATATTTTCTCAACATGTAATCTACATTTGGAGATATATTATCTCCATATCTGTATGTGTGTGTATTTGTGTGTATATATATATAAAATGTATGTATACCTATGTGTGTAAACACCCATACAGGTGTATATAGTCATTCTGATATACTAGTTTAAAACTGATCCTGTTACTTGATAGGTGTGATTTCTACATGCACAATCCATTAATGTTTTTCTTTAAGGTGAGAGATGATGAGATTCCACGGAGAAGCAATGTGCCATGTCAAGATCTAGGCTTTGAAATCATATTAATGTAGGTCTCGAACCAAGATCTGTCATTTAATAGCTGTGAAAGTTTGGCAGATTTCTTAAGCCTCAGTTTCTTTACTAGTATAATGATGATACCTAAGGTCTCTGTAACTTTGAAGAAGTTAAGGAACATGGCCAAGATCTCCCATTCATAAGAGATGAAGCTGGAAGTAAACCTAGGTCTATCAGATTCCCAAAGCTGGCCCTTTCCTGGACGCCCCTCTGCACCCCATGCATAGGGAAGCAGAGGGCATTTCCCTGGGAATGAATGCCACTTTTGGACTGGAGATAAGATGCCGATCCTGCCTGATCTTTTCTTTTTAAAGCTACCACTTTTGCCCTGTGTGAAAGCAGCAAATAGGTTAAGATTACGTATGTTTCTAGTGGTATGTGTATTAGACTCCAGTAAAAAAATAAAATTCCTCTCCCACTCCCTCACCCATGACTAAAATAAAATGCCAAAATATTGCCAGGAAGAGAAATTTGGTGAAAAGCAGGAAAGACTATAAATTGACTACAGTCTACTGCAAAACATGGATTTCTCTGGTTTCTTCGTTCTGTATAAACTCTCAGTCATCAGAAGAGATTTTCTTTTCAAGGAAAAGCATTCAAAGAAACTACACCAATATTTGACTGTGTAGAAGTTCTTCTCAAAGAAAGACAATATCCAATCTTTCCAGAAAGATAATTTTCCTTTATTGAGTTTACTACCTGCTGAGTGCCTTTAGTAAAAGAAAAGATAATGGAGGGATGGTAATGTTTTTTTCTCCCCCAGCATCTTTTTGGAATGTTCTGAAATGTTTACTTATTGATTTTCCATCAGACAGATTGTAGAGAGCATGGTGAAATGATGAGAACATTAGATTTCCACTCAGAAGACCTAGATTCAAGGTCAGCTCTGCCAAACACTTCCTGTGTAGCCTTGGGAAATTCACTTAACCTCTCTGTGCTTCAACATTCTCCTCTGTAAAACTGGAGATATACAGAAAAAGTTTTGACCAGTTTAAAGTACTTGCTCAGTTCTTTGAGAAGAGCTCTAAGACTTGTGTCTAACTGACTCTGAGCTTCAGCAAGTTAATTCCCCTCCTTGGGTTCGTTGTAGAGAACATGAAGATGTTGAGTTAGTTTTATCACTAAACCTGCTCTACCTAGGAAATTCTATAATACTCTGTGAACTCTATCAGATGCACTGAAATGAGGTGCTGGCAGCTGTGGACGGAGAGAAGGTACGATGTGGGTGTGCTTAAAGGAAGGTCTCTATCACAACCTTGCCCCCTCTATCCTGGACTGGGAGGCCTCCACAGACAGGAGCAGAATGAGGAGAGTGAGCTCAAGCTGGGCTTCAACTTTAGCAGGAAATGGGAAGGAGCCTCTGCCAATGATGGCTCTCTGTGGCTCTGGAAAGGAAACAACATAGCAGCAGTGAAGCCACGGTCAGGTCATAGAGGAGGGAGTAGGAGAGGAGGGCATGGCAACTGTAGTTATGGAGGCTTTAGCTGTGACCCAAATAGGGTCCCTGGTATAGAGGGGGATGATGAAGAACTAGAAAGAGATACAGATATGCTACTTTGAATCAGGTTTGCATACACATTTGTTCCTCCCTTGTTCAGAGATCATGCCCAAACAGCATATGCCCGACTCAAAACAGATAACATAACGAAAGATGGCTAGTGCCCACCTCAGGGCCTTGGCACTTGCTGCTCCCCCTGACTGTAGCTCTCTCTGCAGCACACAACACTCTTGTTTCCACTGGCCCTTTTCTCAGTATTTCCATTCAACAACTCTTCCCCGCTGAGAGCCAGAGCACCTCCTTACAACTGCCCCATCTGGAGCTGTCTCCCTCTCCTTCAGGGCCTCCTCTGGGTTTGATTGTTTTTATAGTACTTGTTACTCCCAGAAATGGTTTCCTTTGTGTCTATGACCTTTTTATTTCCTGCTGCCGCCCTTCCTGGAAACTCCCTAGGGCTCCCCTCTGGTTAGTGTAAGCTTCATGAGGGCAGAGGGCTGGACTGTGATTCATTCAGTCATACCCCAAGCTCCAGGACAATGTTTGGCACAGAGAGCTCATAATAAATATTTGTTCAGAGAATGAAAGAACAAAACAAGAAATGTGCTTTTTTTTTTTTTCCTCTCCACAGGAAGACTTTTAAACAAACAGGCAGCATGTTCTTGAGAATGTGGGATTCAGGCCCAAAAAATTAACAGCTGGGGAAATGAAAGGAATATGTCCTTCCGTCGGCTCTGAGTAGAGATTCCATTTGTGTGTTATGGTTATTTTCATTGATACTGCTAACCAAAAGAAATAGCCTCATGCATCATTATGTCCCTGCTGTCTGAGGGTGGGTCAGCAAAGAAGAAGGCTGGTTGGGCACAGTGGCTCATGCCTGTAATCCCAGCACTTTGGGAGGCCAAGGTGGACAGATCTCTTGAGGTCAGGAGTTCAATACCAGCCTGGCCAACATGACAAAACACTGTCTCTACTAAAAACACAAAAATTAGCTAGGCATGGTGATACGTGCCTGTTGTCTCAGCTACTCGGAAGGCTGAGGCAGGAGAATCGCGTGAATCCGGGAGCTGGAGGTTGTAGTGAGGCAAGATCATGCCACTGCGCTCCAGCCTGGGTGACAGAGTGAGACTCCATCTCAAAACAAAAGAAAAAAGGCAAAATGAATGGTAATGTCTGAAATTTGTGTGGACCTGTACCCAGTACTTTTACATAGCAGTAGCTTGTTTTACCACTTTATAAAGTATAGAGCTAAGACCTGGATCCAGGTCCACCAGCAACATCAGCACTCTTGCCTTTGCATTTAAACATAGTACAAATGAACACAGGCAGCCAGGCGTGGTGGCTTATATCTATAATCCCAGCACTTTGGGAGGCCAAGGTGGGAGGGTCACCTGAAGTCGGGAGTTCAAGACCAGCCTGGCCAATGTTCCGAAACCCCATCTCTACTAAAAATACAAAAATGAGCCAGGTGTGGGGGTGGGCTGCCTGTAATCTCAGCTACTGGGGAGGCTGAGGCGGAAGTGCTTGAACCCAGGAGGCAGAAGTTGCAATGAGCCAAGATCGTGCCACTGCACTCCAGCCTGGGTAACAACAGCAAAACTTCATCTCAAAAAAAAAAAGAAAAAGGAACACAGGCTTGCTGGCTTCCCATGGAGAGGTCAAAACCGGAGCCCCTGTAGATGAGGCAGGTGATAATAAGCTTGCGAGCAAGGCCAGGACTAGGGTGAGGCAGCTAAGATGCAAAATTCAAGAAGTATCACTCTCGGAGCACTTGCATGGTTCTAAGTGTGATGCCTCCTTACATTTTGTACCATAAGGCGGCACACTGCCTCACCCAGTCCTGGCCCTGCCCATTGGAGTTTTTTGCAAGTTCTCTGTCCTTTTCTATCATGTCATCTGATGCTTCTTTGTCTAGAAATAGCATTAAAATAACCAGAGAGTGAATTGATCTTGGAGGAGGATTTGGCCCACTTTGACAACTCGTTTCTAGCTACCTCTTGGCAAGCTCCTCTCCAAATGGCCACTGGAATTATTTTTGTAAAGGACAGATCTGTCACTCCCCTTCAGGGGCTCTTTTCATACGTTTAAAAAATCAAAACTCCTAAACAACTTGGCACGGCCTTTAAGACCTTTATCCATTGGCACCATTCTCATGCCCCAGTGAACCTCTCCCGACTCCCTGACTCGGCCATGCACTATCATGCCTCCTCAGCTCTGGACAGACTGTACCTGCTACTCGAGGTACCCTTCTCTGTCTGTCTGGACCAAAATCATTTCTCCTTCAAAGTCTAGCTCCAAGGTCACCTGCGCCCAGCACACTGCCTCGCTTTCAGAAAGTCTGGAGAACATTTAGGTGGACATATGAGAGGAAGAGAGAAGTTCCAAATTAGGAGAAGTGCAAAGATGCTGAGATTTTTGCAGCACCTTAGATTACAGATACCCTTTGGCACATTGCCACTGAGAAGGCTAAGGAGGAGGATGGTGAATGTGGTGGGGAGAGATGAGGGATGAATATAAGTCCTTGCACATGTGTATTGGGATGTGGCGGACCAGTTGACAGCCAGTGTAATGTCCTCTTTCCTCATTAGTCCTGGGAAATCCATACATGTGCCATGGAATTTTAGAAGACCGGAACATACTACCTCTGGCTGACAGTTTGGGGTGACCCGCCCCCATCCTTTGGTTTCCTCTTCTCCATGATTGTCTCAGAAATTGGAAGGAATCGGCCGGGCGTGGTGGCTCACGCCTGTAATCCCAGCACTTTGGGAGGACAAGGCGGGCAGATCACAAGATCAGGAGGTCGAGACCATCCTGGCTAACATGGTGAAACCCTGTCTCTACTAAAAATACAAAAAATTAGCCAGGCGTGGTGGCGGCGCCTGTAGTCCCAACGACTCAGGAGACTAAGGCAGGAGAATGGTGTGAACCCAGGAGAGGGAGCTTGCAGTGAGCTGAGATTGCGCCACTGCACTCCAACTTGGGCGACAGAGTGAGACGCCGACAAAAAAAAAAAGAAAGAAATCGGAAGGAATCAGGCCAGGCGAGGTGGCTCACACCTGTGACCCCAGCACTTTGGGAGACTGAGGTGGGCAGATTGCTTGAGGTCAGGAGTTCGAGACTAGCCTGGCCAACATCGTGAAACCCCATCTCTACTAAAAATTTTTTTAAAAAAGGAAAAAAAATAGCCAGGCATGGTGGTGACTGCCTATAGTCCCAGCTACTCAGGAGGCTGAGGCACAAGAATCGCTTGAATCCGGGAGACAGAGGTTACAGTGAGCTGAGATCATGCCACTGTACTCCACCCCAGGCAACAGAGCGAAACTCTGTCTCAAAAAAAAAAAGAAAAGAAAAGAAAAGAAAAGAAATCAGATGTGAACCCAGCTCATTTCTGGTGGCCAGAGGGGTATCCAGATCTAGGAGGTTAGTGCTAGGCATAGGGTTGGGATCCTACCAAGCTAGCAAGCCAGGGCCTCCCAGGGCTCCTGCCCTACATTCCCTGCACAAAAGGGGGTTGGGGAGTTATCTTTAGTACTCAGCCTGGGCAGAGCTAACTTTATAGCCTGGCTAAGTGTGAGTCACTCTTTGAACTAACTTGTTTATACAGTCTTTTCCCGTGACAACCTGGGTCCTAGCTGTTGGTTGTAAAATGAAACCAGGTTCCCCAGGACCTCCCCAGTCTACCCAGGTCCCATATTTAGACTTTGCCTTTTAGCATTCGGGCTTCCTGAAGCCACCGGGGTCAGGGATATGTAACTGCTTTGCAGGTTTAACATGCAGGCTGTACAGAGCCCAGCCTCTAGTGGCTCGTCTCCTCCCCATTTTTTTGTCTAAGTTGCTATCTATTTGTTTCCCCTCCTCCTCTGTGTTTAACTTTTCTGTCTTCTTTACATGATCTTGAGAATCAAGCCAAAGTCAGGCTGACATTTTGGCCTGGTCTCCCCAGGGAACTCAGATCTAAGGTCTTTGTTCCTGGAAAGAAAGTTTATATATATGTTGATTCAAAAGAGGCTTTGAAGGAGAAAGGACAGACATGAATGCTGTGATACTAATAATTATAGTCATAGATAATGATGATGTCTACATTTACAGAATGCTAACTCCATAGTAACTAGGCTGAGTGAGTGATTTTTCATGCTTTTTCAGAGTTAACTTCACAACAATCCTAGAAGGTGGGTTTGGCTGCTATATACCCATTTTAAAGATGAGTATTTCCTATGGTCTGAATGTTTATGCTCCCCCTCAAATTCATGTGTTGAAACTTAATCACCAAGGTGATGATATTAGGAAGTAGGCCCCTTGGGGTGTGATTAGGTCATGAGAGTAGAGTCCTCATGAATGGGATTAATGTCCTTATAAAAGAGGCTCCACAGAGCTGCCTTATCCCTGCCACCATGTGAGGACACAACCAGAAGGCACCATGTAGGAACCGGTAAATGGGCCTTCACCACAACGGAATCTGCCAGCCCCTGGATCTTGGTCTTCTCAACCTCCAGGTCTGTGAGAAATAAATATTCATTGTTTATAAGTCACTCAGTTTATGACATTCTGTTATATCCATCCCAAAGGAGTAAAACAGTATTATACCTATTTCCAAATGAGAAAATTCAGGCTCAGAGAGTGACATTTGTAGCTGAGTTCACACAGCTAATAAATGGCGTTGGTGTCTGGATCAGTCTTAGAAGCTTTAGCTCTTACAATTTGGGTGACCCTAAGCAAGTCACTTCATCTGTTGGAGCATCACCTATATTGCATCTGTTACCAAAAACAAACAAACAAACAAACAAAAAGCAAGGTGAGCGAGTCCTACTTACTTTACAACATAGTTAGGATGGTTGTGTGGGATGAGGAATGAGAAGAGCTCTATGTTAGTAATCATCCTTATGAAATCTGAAACCCCATGAGATCCGGGATAGAGCAGAGTAACATAAGACACTGGGAATTTTTTTCACTTATAAAAATTATTTAAATGTTTTCTTGTTTTGATTTGAGGCTATCTCTTCTGTTTTGAGAGATTATCATCCCAGAACTATCTCTCCTTGTTTTTCTACAATCCAGGCTCCTTGAATAGACCATGGGACTTGATGCTCTTTAAAAGATGGTTTTATTTGAGCCTCACACCTATCTTGGGAGTTAAGTAGGACAAATATATCATCCCCATTCTGCAGTCAGGAAAACTGACATAATAAGCGGCTGTCAGGAGGTTGCTCAGAGCTGGATGTACTCTGGCCCTCCTTGCATTCCTTCACATTTCTATTGTAGGAAGCTGGGCAGGTGACAGGACCGGGTGGGGTGAGGGAGGTTTTGGTGGTGAGTATGGTAGGGGAAGATCCTAGGCTCTCCCTTCAAGGCCACCACCAGCTTATCAGAATGTGCATATGCCCCTCATTAAAATCATTTCTTTAAAACTGCATAACATGTGAGCTGTGTTAACTACTTTGTCACAATGTTGTTTTGTTGTCACTTAAATAAATGTTTTTAAACCTTTCAATTTCATCATTTTCTCTTTGCATTTTGGAATCAACACAATTTGTCGGGTGTCAGGCAGTTTCATAGACCTTTGTTGGCCCTGAGCACTTTGTTCTAGAATGCTTGGACAGAATAATAAGAGGCTTTACCTTTTATTTTGTTTTAAGGTTGAGCATTGGCCAGGCAGATATGAGTTCAAATCCCATCTCTGCCACTTACTGGTTGTGTGTCCTGGACAAATTGTTTAAACTTTTTGGGTCTCATCTGTAAAATGGAGCTAGTAATACATATGTGTGGTATTTTTCAAAGTTGGTATGAGGTTTTTATTTTTTTTTTAGATGGAGTTTTACTCTTGTTACCCAGCCTGGAGTGCAATGGTACAATCTCGGCTCAGTGCAACCTCCGCCTCCCGGGTTCAAGCAATTGTCCTGCCTCAGCCTCCCAAGTAGCTGGAATTACAGGCATGTGCCACCACGCCTGGCTGATTCAGTGTATTTAGTAGAGATAGGGTTTCACCATGTTGGTCAGGCTGGTGTTGAACTCCCGACCTCAGGTGATCCACCCTCCTTGGCCTCCCAAAGGGCTGGGATTATAGGTGTGAGCCACTCCTCCCAGCCTAAAGTTGGTATAGTTTTAATGTAATGTATATAAAGTTGCCTAGTCTAATGTCTGGAATTCTAATTATAGCTTTTGTTTTTCTTTTGCCCTAATCTAGATGGGATCATGGAGATGTCTCACTGCATGGCAGCCTTTTTGACAGTGTCTTTGTAAGAAAAGAGAAAGGGCTGTATCATCATGATCTGTGGCTCTTTGGAGAAGGTTTCGATGGAGATCCAGGCAGCAGCCAGGTGGGGCTCAGGTTGTTGGGTAACACAGAAGTTAAACTCTAGGTCCTCAGAGCCCTCTTTCCACTGGCTGCCCCTCATTTCTTTACTCCATTAAGGGCCAGGAGAAGACCCAGAACCACATACACAAGGGCCCCAAGTTTGGTCAACAGGTCAAGTTTCAAACAGTCCCACAATTATCCCATAGTGGGGTGTGGACCCAGAATGTTCGCCCTACATCAGCTTCTGGGATTGGTAAGGAGCACCAAGGAAAGGGGTAGCCTAAATTAGGAGTTAGGAGAAAAGGCAGAAGAGCCGTTGAGAGAGAACCAGGGCAGGTGGAGAGGGAGAGCTGCCCTGATGACCTCAGCGCCAGAGCCAATGAGAGCAGCTCACAACTCATCCTGCTAGAAGGACAAAAGGACTGCAGCCCCCTTAGGAGTGTCAACCTCCACCCTAGCCTGTCTCCCTGGAGCAGAGCTGAAGTCAAGGCTGGAAAAAGAGCTCAGCCTGGAAATGGGGGGCAGCAGGGAGAGAATGCATTCCCCCTTGACAATTTCAGAATCACCAGTCTCAGTTGTTACAAATGCAAGTTCCTGAACCCCACCCTAAACCTACCCAATCACTGTCTCTTGAGACGGTAGGTAGGGTTTAGCAAACTTCTCCCAAACATTTGCAGGTTAAGAATGGGGACCTGTGGCCGGATGCAGTGGCTCACACCTGTAATCCCAGCACTTTCGGAGGCCGAGGTGGGCAGATCACCTGAGACCAGTAATTCGAGACCACCTTAGCCAAGATGGTGAAACCCCGTTTCTACTAAAAATACACACACACAAAAAAAAGCCAGGTGTGGTGGCAGGTGCCTGTAATCCCAGCTATTCAGGAGGCTAAGGCAGGAGAATTGCTTGAACCTGGGAGGCGGAGGTTGCAGTGAGCCAAGATCACGCTACTGCACTCCAGCCTGGGCAGCAAGAGCGAAACTCCGTCTCAAAAAAAAAAAAAAAAAAAAGAATGGGGACCTGTGTGGAGCTTAACAGAGAAGGGTCTAGAAAAGTTTCTCTCTGGGTTGGTTTTAGATATTAGACAAGTTAGATTGAAGACAAGATTGACAACAAACATTTTGGTTTAACAAATGTTTATTGTGCACCTACTATGTGCCCAGAACTTATTCTGCCATCCAGCAGCCTCTCAAATTACAATGAAAGGTGGACTCTATAAGAGGAATCATAATACCCTGTTATGAGCAGCACTAAGGTGCAAATGTGCAGTGTGGTCATGAGGTGTCCAGGAGCCAGAACTAGGAAGGAAGAACCTGTGGCTGATCAGGGAGGCCGGCTTGTTTTTCATTTTTGAGGTCAGGTATCTTCAGTGGTAGAAGAGTCTTCTTTCCATTTCTCTTAAGTTGAAATGTAGAAAAGCCGATCCTACGTGCCCTTGGGTGTTATTCTTTTTGAAGATGATGAAGGAAGATTGAACCACTGGTCCGCTTCTATTTGCTCATCAGAAATTCGGGCTCAGGGCAGTTATGTGTGCCACATCTTAGCCAAAGTAAAGGAACTTTCTGTTTTACCCTTCTCCAGCAAAAACAGCAGTGAGTCAAAATAAACAACCCTTGGGATCCTCCTACGGAAACGACAAAATAGTTCTTTTATACTTATGGGGGCCCTGGAGTGCCGGGCCGGCTGTGAGTGCGCGTGAAGCTCGGGCCCACCCGCGCACAGGACCAGGCAGTGACCAGGTCAGAGAATACTGGTGCAGAGAGGCTCCCGCTGCGGAACGGTGGGGGCAGGGGGCGGGTGTGGCGGG
>NW_016807677.1:4845659-4867901 GCF_001698545.2 Rhinopithecus bieti
ATTGTGAGGCTTCAATCTTGGATGCTTTTAATAAAACCTTCCAAGTGAAGTTGACTTTCTGCGGCCCACGGGCCTGATTTTGCCAGCAGGCCGCCCCTGCCCCCTTGCGGTGTCCCCTCTTAGCCCGGGGCCAAGTCAGCGCCTGACCTCCGTCCGCTGGAGGCCAGAAGGGGAGAAGGCTGACGGTCCCGCCGCAGCCAGAGCGCTGCGCCCGGCCGGGCCCTGCTGGGCCACCCGCGGCCGCGTCCTCCAAGCCCTGCTGACCTCTAGTGGTCACCAGGCAGAACCGAACGGGTGCCAGGCCAGAGTGGGAAGCCAGGGTACCTCTCAAGGCGTGTTCTCAGCCCTGGTTTGCACATTGGCATCACCTGGGAGCTTTGAAAACTACCACTGTGCTAGCCCCACTGCAGACTTTTGTTCAGAATTAAGTCAGAATCGCCGTCTGTGGGACCTGAGCGTGGATGTCTTTGTTAAAGCTCCCTTGGAGGCTGAGCGCGGTGGTTCACGCCTGTCATCTCAACATTTTGGGAGGCCAAGGTGGGTGGATCACTTGAGCCCAGGAGTTTGAGACCAGCCTGGCCAACATGGCAAAACCCTGTCTTGGCAAAAAAATACAAAAATTAGCCAGGCATGGTGGCGCGTGCCTGAAGTCAGTCTCAGCTACCAGGAGGGCTGAGGTGGGAGGATGCGTTGAGCCTGAATGGTCGAGGCTGTGGTGAGCTATGATCATGCCACTGCACTCCAGCCTGGGCGACAGAGCAAGACCCTGTCTCAAATACCCCGCGCACCCCCACAAAAAAACTCCCAGGGAATTCTAGTGTGCCGCCTGATAGAGAGCCACTGGGCAAAAGTGGGCATTCATTTGCCTCTATGATGGATGTCTGTGCTGGGTGTGATGTCAATGTCTGCATATGGCTGTCTGTCCTTGATTCGGTCTATCCCCGCATGGAGTGTCAGACAGCAGTGTGGACTTTGTACCTGCCTGACAGTGTGTGTGATGCTGATGTCTGACTGTGGTGTGGGTCCGTGTGCCTGCATGGAGTGAGTGAGCTGAGGTGGAACTCGTACACCAGGCACAGACTCAGGGAGCGAAGAGTCCTTGCCAATGTCTCTCTGTCCTTAAGAGTTAGAGAAGATGGCTTGCAGCCCCTTCACCTATTCCCATAGTTCACACTCTTTGCTGTTGGGAAGTTCTTCCTGTTGTCTCACTTCAGTCCCCTGTCAAGAGGAGAAATGTCTAGATTGAACAAGTACCAGTTTTCCCATCTTCTCTGGTAGCAGCCATAGGAACAGGAGGAAGTCTGGCCTGGAGCTGCGTACGCAGGGCTGCTGGCTGGTGCTGCCGGGCTGTCTTCCTCCATCTCATCACTCCATCAGGCCCTGATGAAACGGGTTTGAAGGGAGAAGAGCCAGCACCAGCACAATTAAATTAATTTCCAGCAGCTGCATGGGATTAAAATTACCCACTTCTCCTTTCTGGCCTCTATCTAATGTTCCTGAAAATGATCTCCTGATACTCTGTGTCTCCTCATTTCTCTTTCTCATGGTCACAGCTTTTGGTATATCCACTCCTGACTGCATTGCCTGTCCCAAGCTGCCCTTCCTTCCCCTAGGTGTGGCTGGAGAGCAAAGTCCTGGTGAGATACCTCTGCCCCAGGCCTGACCGGCCTGACCCTCTCCTTCTCAGACTGCGGGAGCTGGGCAGAGGCAACATCCAGAGGCAGCATGACCCTCAGGAGTGGGACAGTCTGTCTTGGTGCCTCAGCCCTCACGGAGGTCCCATGGGAATGGAGCCTTGCACTCTCCATGCCTGTCCTTTCAGAAGGCAGAGGAAAGGCAACACCCTACGGTGGAGTGAACACCAGACTTAGCTCCAGTGCCTGTGTTTTCATGAGTAACTCGACCCCTCTGAGCACGCCATGCCTTCTGCGAAATAGAGAAGAGAATATCTGTCTTACAGATTGCTGTAAAGACTAAACAAGACGATATAGAGAAATTTGTGTGTGTGTGTGTGTGTGTAGATAGATAGATAGATAGATAGATAGATAGATAGATAGATAGATAGATGATGTACATAGATAGCTAGATACTAGGACCTTCCCCATGGTAGATGATCATGCATAATATTAATGAATACAGTAATAGCTAGTATTTATTTAGTGCACACTACAGGATGATGTTTTAAGCTTTGAATAGGTTGTGTTTCATCATCACAGCAGTACTTTGAGGTAGAACCTTTTATGACCCCATTTACAAATGGGGAAAAATGAGGCAGAGAGGTATGGGGAAACATGCCCAAAGACACCAGTTCTTGGGTGATAGATCAGGAAAATTACCTCTGGGAATCTGATTACATGTACTGAAAGAAAAAAAGAATATATCACTGAACTATGTGCATACTTAGGTATAGTATTTGCTTGTATCTGTGCATATGGGAACACACACACACACACACACACACACACATCTTTGCATGTTATCACTGCATAACCCCAGGCCCTACACCCTCCCTCCTAGAAGAATCCAGGGGAAACAAACTGGTCAGCTGCAACTAGTAGGAGAAAACTGGCAGGAAAGGAAGCCAGGTGCCTATGGACAGAGGAAAGCTTCCCAAGGAACCTGCTGGGCCAACTGGGTAGGGCAATCTATATCACTCTCACCTCAAATGATGAAGCAGGCTCATGAAAATGGGAACAGGCTTTCCTTCGACATTGTTCTCACCCAGAGTAGCCTGTTTCTTTCTAAGGACTCTGGAGTTCAGCAGGTTGGGCATGAGGGGCAGCTCTCCCTGCATTGCTGTGCTAGAGTCAGCTAATCTCAAAGCCTCATCCACTGATTCCAGCAATGAGGCCTGATCCCTTCTGTGCTTTGCATGTGATTGACCCTTAATGGAATTTAATTTCAAGTTCTCCTCTGCTGCACTCAGTTCCCTTCCTCATTGGTCTGCTGAGTGGAGCTGGAGGATGGGAACGTAGTCTAGGGACTGGCCTCTGCCCTCTCCCTGCTGTATAATGCTGGCCTCATCACTGCCTTCTCTGGGGATCTGTAAGGTTTCATCCAGCCTGACATTCTGAGTCTCGGATTCCATTTGGGTCTCCAGCAGCCTTGGCTGCCACAGTTTGAGGGTAGGGGTAGTGTGTGCAGGGGAAGTCATGTAGTTGTAAGCCCTAAACGACACATGGTCCAGTGGAGGAAATGATGTGGAAATGGGGAAAAATGTCACCCTGATGCTGCGCCTGCCCACATGGCTTGACCTCAGGGTCAGAATCAGGACGTGGGATGATGCAGTGTGATTGTGGAATTGGGAGCGGTCCACCCTCCCAAATGCCTCAAAGGGATAAAAGGAAACATCAGAGCAAAAGAAAGAGATGGCCCAGGCTGGGTGCGGAGGCTCACGCCTGTAATCCCATCACTTTAGGAGGCCAAGGCAGGTGGATCATGAGGTCAGGAGTTCGAGACCAGCCTGGCCAACAGGGTGAAACCTTGTCTGTACTAAAAATACAAAAATTAACAAGCTTGGTGGCTCGTGCCTGTAGTCCCAGCTACTTGGGAATCTGAGGCAGGAGAATCGCTTGAACCAGTGAGTTGGAGGCTGCAGTGAGCCAAGATCACGCCACTGCACTCCAGCCTGGCGACAGAGCAAGAATCTGTCTCGAAAAAAAAAAGAGAGAGCGAAAGAAAGAAAGAGATAGCTCCGTAGAGCCTTCCCCAATCCCAGCTCTCTCCTGTGTAGCACTTGCCTTGTGCCAGCTACTGTCCTAGGCCCTTAAAGAGACCAATTCATTTAGTTGTAGGAATGACCCTATAGCAAGGTACTATTATTATCCTCGTTTTACAGATGAAGACATTGAACCACAAAAAGGCTATACAGATAAGTAAATGATGACACTAGGATTTGAAATGACAGACTCTAGGGTTTATAATTTTAACCATTACATTTGGTGGCTTTCCAAAGAGAGTTGCCATCCAGGTCTAAGAAGTCATTTGAGAAAAGGTAAAGTACAAAGTACTGGCTGGAACCTGCATGGGAGTACTGCCCAGACACACCCTTCATTCAGAGGACGCTGCAGCTGGGAGATGAGGGAAGCCCCTCACAGCTGGAGGACCTGCTTACTAAAGAAACCGCAGAGTTCCTACTATAGTTCTTTGCCTGTAGCCCCAAGGCAAATGCCTTGCACTTCCACATCCAGGGGATAAAGAACAGGGAGATGCTTCATCCTCTTGAGATGGCTTTGTCGGATTGGCCCTAGGAGGTGCATCTCTCCACCCCTCCTGAAGTCTCCTCTTCCTGCTCTGACCACCCCGGCCCCACCCTCCACGGTGGGAGGACTGGCAAGGCCCGGGCAGCAGAATGTGTTGCTCAACACAGGGCAACACTGGCACATGCATCCGTTTCCAATTTCTGCTGAAAACACCAGCTGAAGAAGGCAGAACAGGGAGACGAAGCCCTGAGGTGGGATTAGAGCCCAGTGGGCTGCCAGGGCCAGGGGCCTGGGCTGTGACGGACCCCAGGAGCAGATGAATTGGGAGAATCCCGAGCGTATCCATCACCCCATCAGCAGCAAACCCCCAGGCCTTGGGATGGTGTGGGCTGAGACTGACCTCATGCCACAGAAATAGAGAAGTAAGAGGGGAAAGATGAAAGTGAAAACAACCCCAAAAGAGAGCGGGGAGGAAGATGAGTGCAAGTCCCAGCAGATGCAAATATTGACATAACCATTATGAGGGTAAATAAAACTCCCATTTATGTTATGCAAGTGCTCTGTTCTTTGAATACTTCTGTCTTGAGGAATTTTTTATTTCGCCATAGAAGAAAAATGTTTTCATATTCTCTCCCGCCGCTCAGACCCAGAACCCAGCGAGGCCTTGTGCCCCTGAGAGCCATAATATTATTTGTTAACATTTTTATGATGCCAAATGGTCTGTAGGAGAACGGGCGCCATTCTTTAGCTGGGAAACCATATGGCACGACGAGTAATAAATAAGGTATTGTGATAGTTAATGAACCTAATTGCCAGCAAAGGCTTTAATACAGAGACTGTGCTGCTGAGAATTTAGCACCACATTAGGGATGCTGCGGAGCTCCCCTGACTTCTGAGGCTTAATTTAAGTTCTATATTGCAAACTCCAGAAAATAATTCCAAACCCTCCTGCTGGAAAAGCAACCTGCTGGTAGACTGTGATTATACCGAATTACTAAAATCGCAATCAATTTTATACACACAGTTAACCCTTGCCAGGAAGTACTCCCAGAGAAGAGAAGGATCAAGATTGTAGCCCCTTCTACTTGGCTGTGGACTAAGAAGGACAAGAGTCAGGAAAGGTGTGCCCAAAGGAGGGGACCAGTTAGTTCAAAGGAGCCTTGTTAAGCAAAGAGAGGACGTAGGGGAGGTGCTCATAGCAGACCTCAGCATACTTCTCCAGTCTTACAGGGTCTCCTTCATTGAGGGACAAGAAGACAGAAGGTCTTGGAGAGCGGGGTCTATGCTCACCCGCCACTCCCAGCAGCAGGAATCCCTGGCAGGAAAAGAAACTGAGCCATTGCTGCTATTATTCCATAAGTCAAGGTTATTAACTAGAGAAGATCAAATCCTGGCAGTCAAATAACCTTGCACTGTGTAAAATGTAAATGCCGAACAGCTGCTGCTGAACTTTCAGTGGTGCCTGAAAGGTTCCCTGGGTGAGAAGAGCACACCGCAATGCCAGGGGGAAAGGCATTTCTTCCCAGTTCATTTTTGGAGCTTGTAACTGGCCCTCCAGCCTTGGATAAGATAGAGGAGAATGATTGACTGTAGAAAGGGAACTTGCTGGTAACAGGTCAAGCCAGGTGTGACAAGAGAGAATGCTTCAAGACCCTGGCTCTCCCTAGAAGATGCCCGTGCTAGGGCACCTCTCATCCACCAGACCACTTCCCATGGCAATGCCCCAGGCTGTGGTTTGGAGAGCTCAGAAATTTCCTTTCCAGAAGAGTTGGGAAAATCTCTAAAAGAGATGGGAAACCCCACTTGGCACTCCCTGTGCTAAACTTTCCCGCATTCAGAGAGAGGCCAAGGGAGCAGGCTGAGAGGTGGGAGAGGGGATTGGAAATAAGGAATCTCTGCATAACACAAGAAGACAACGGGAAAAGCTTGGGTCGGAGAAGCCAAGAAGGCCAAAAATGTACAGAGGGGACTTAGGAAGGTCTTGAGACCAGGTAAGACACAGAGGCAGGTATAGAAGAGGGGTCTGGCCCAAAATGTGAAACCCTGCAAGGGATGACCATGAATGGCCATGTCCCTCCTTCCTCAAGAGCTAGGACAAAGATTCTTTTCCTACTGTGGTCTAAGGCACATTCAACCTCTTCTGGAAGGCAGGGATCTTGGGTAGGCTACAGAAACTCAACAGCAGGATTTATAGGAGAGAGGCCTCAGGAGCTTTGGCATTGAGAAGTTCTCTACATAAGGCAGAGGTTGAGGCTTGGGGGTGGGATGAAGGATGGGGCATTTCTATAGATGTTAAGCTTCTAGAAGGCAGGGAACCCACTGATCTTAGCAGCCAGCCTGTACACACTTGGGAACCTGAGTGAGATGGACATCAGAAGAGTATACTCCACAGGTGACCAGGAGAGGAAGCACTGTGTGACCCCAACTTGCCAGGCAGTCAGTGTGGGTGACGGCTTCTCCAGGCTGTGCTGCCAGGATATAGGATCACCATGGTCTACTAGGTAGGAAAGGAGCCAGCCTCCTGTTCAGCCCCACTCTTGGTTTTCAGCCTTCTCTGCTGCCCTGGGCTTGTCCTGAGGCTGTGGTACTCAGCCACTGCTGTGGTCCTGAAGTGGAGTCTATTATCTGCCTGGTTTATAATTCCTATCACCAAACCCAGTGATAGAAGCTGAGACCCCAAAGGTATTCCCAATTCCTACCTACAGAGAGGGTGAGGGAGAAGGGCCATAGGATCCACACATGGCCCTTGAACTCTGCTGGAGCTTCAGAATCAATTGGGGGCACTCTTGAAAAACAGACACAGGGACCCAATCCCCAGAGGCTCCAATCCAACGGATGTGCCCCTGGCCTGTGCAGGTGTTGAAAGCACCGCAGGTGTTACTGATGCAGAGCTGGATGGAGAACTATTTCCCTTGAAAGGTCCACACCCGGCCCTCACTCTAACCTTCCCCTTCTCAGCTCCAGATGGTGGAAGGAGAAATACCTACACTCTCCCTGGTAAGCAATTGAGGAACACAGAGATTCAGCCTGAACTGCAAGCAAGACATAGAGGTAAAAGGATGACATTCTTAACTCCAGGGTGGTTAAGCCCTAGGTAAGGACACAGGTAAAGTTGTTAAGTAAAGTTGTTGAGTTCCCCTCTCTGGCAGCCTTTCCAGGTTACACAGATACCCATCTGGAGGCAGAAGGTTGAGCCAAAGGACCTTTAGATCTTTAACTTTTGTAAGCTTTTAAGTATTTCCATATTTTATATATGAGGAAAATAAAGGCCAGAAAGGTTCTGTGACTCTGTGAAGGAATTGACTAGAACCGAGGTGTCTTGACTCTAAGTATGCTCTCTTTCTGGATTATTTGTTGCATCTTTTTGATTCCAGTTATATAATCTGTGCATTGAGAGAATGAAAAACGAGCAAGAGAAATTCCAGGATTCATATTCATACATTGGATGTAAGGACAGTGGGACCCCTGAGGAGGCTTCCAGTTCTGAGATTGTCAGATGCTACAGGGGTTTGTCATCTGGTTAAAGAGACTTTTAAACATTTGACAAAGCCATGTATTAAATACACAAGTTAATATGAGCATCAGGGACATGGAATGAAGGACCTAATCCGCCAATGCTTCCTAGAAAGGGACTCAAGGCAATACCTATTTACTGCTCATCGTAAGTTGATCACTCAACTCTGTGCTAAAGGCTTTGGGGAAATCGAGAGATGTTATCTTGTGCCTGTCCACAGGGAGCTTTCTGTCTAGTTAGAGAAGCGATGTGCACATGAAAGGGCTGTAGGACACCAAAGGCAGCAAGTCACCGGGACCGAGACACAGATGCTGTGGTTTACTAGTGAGCTCTCACTTTCTCTAGATTCTGGGAAGAGGGGGGAGTTGGACCAAGTTGGACCAAGACTCCCATGGCAAAGGAGGCTCTCTGGGGATTCTGGACAAAGATCCCAGAGGCACTGGGGGAATGGCTGCTTTCTCAAAGTCAAGGTGTGTTAAGGGAAAACTAAAACTAAATGTAGGCTCCTGAGATGGTCTCTCCATACCACTGGGGCCTGCGGCCAAGCCAGTGGCCTCAAAAACCCCAGCTTTCCCTCTCCCAACAGGAAGTAGTGGGACCTCATCAACCCCGCCATGGACCAGAGCTCTGTCACATCAGGCAAGTGCTATGATGAAGAGCCACCGAGTGTGCATTTAATACTGTATATAAATACACTTGACAATCACGAAGAAGACTTTCTACTCAGAGGAGACCATTGGAATATTTTATAGTGATGCAGATCAAGTGAAAAGAAGGAGAATAAATAAAAGGGAAGATAATTATTTGATAGAGTTCTTTTAGGATATGCCACAGCAGGGAATACTTACAAAGAATACATATGACTAGAGAGACACAGCTATTCAAGCATCATACTAAGCTATAAATTGTCAGACGCGAGAATGAGAGGAAAGGAATGGGAGAGATTTGGGTGCCCATCACTCCATTAGCACTGAGTTCCGCGCTCCACCTTGCTTTCAGCAGCTCTATGCGCCAGCCACAGCACAGTCCTGCAGAAGGGAGACGCCGCCTAATAAATGTCTCTGGAAAATTATGACTGTACTGCTACAGTAAAAAGATGGCGCCGTTTATCTCAGCGCCATCTGCACAGGCTCATTTGTTGCTCCCGAGGCAGCCCACACGCACCCAGCAAGTTTGTAACTCTCCAACACTTGGAGTGTTTTCTTCACCAGGATGCTGTGGGACTTGGAATGCGAATTTCTCTCCGGCTCTGCGACGTCCGCAGGAAAGCTCATGCAAGAGGCCTACAGCTGGACCTCCTGGCTGGTACAAGTCACCTGCTCCAGCATCCGATCTCAAGGTAGGGTCCAGGAGCCTGGAATCCTTCTTATGCCGGTGAAACATGAAACATTGTTCATTGTTCATCCATTCATTCAGTTGTTTCACAAACAACATGGAGTAGGTGCTACATGCCAGGCACTGGGATGGAAATTAGGAGTACCTGCATAACTGGCTCATACTTCCTGCAGGTTGTTATTCAAATGTCATCTTTTCAAGGAAGTCTTCTCTGGGCCTCCTTCTCTAGAACTGCAATACCTCCTTTTTATAGCAGATTTGGTCCTGCTCTGTCAATATCCCCTCAGATCCCTTTGCCGTTTTCATGTGCGTGGACTCCCAGCGTGCACTCATTCCCAGCAGCCAGCACCTGCGTCCCTTTGTAGATTCACTGTCTTCAAAGCTGCTGGAACCTACTTTGGTGTAGGTGCCTGGGAATGTATACAAACTGACTGCTACCCACCCTGGAGGTAGGCTTTAAATATTCATTGAATTCATGTGTACAAATCTATCAACACTTGCCCCCAGTGGCTACTACATTGTGAGGTGTTGGGTGTTGTTGAAACATAAAAGATTGAGGAGGGGGTAGGCAGTTATGAAACTAGGAATATACAACCTCTGCTGTGCACAGGAACTGTGAGCTTTTAAAGCATATGCAGTGAACTCATTTCAATGACAGGGCTAGAGGCGGCATTGCTGAAAGCTGGCAGCTGAAAGGGACAAGGTGTGGGTGTGGCTGGGTGAGGCCACAGTTTCTGCTTTGACCCCAGTCTCTTTTCCCATCCACCTGGAAGACACAGGCTGCTTTCGCATCACTTGTAGTCTCTGCACAGTAGCAACCAGACCACGAAGACCACGTGACTACAGTGGCCTACAGGATTCCTTCCTTCTCTTTGGTTCCCCCTGCAGGGACTGAAATAAAATCCCCTCTCATCTCCCTCTGGTCTTTCCTCTGCTTTCCTCCGTACCCAGCCCACTTTTCTATATGCAAACACACCTTATTGCCTTCAGGAGAAAGAAGCACTGTTCTTGCAGAACAGCATCGAATCCCTGTTGGGCTTTGCTTTGGGACTCATTTGAGCTAGTTATGTCACTGGTGGACAGAGTGGACGCTGTGGAAATAGGGACCTGATTATGATGAAGCTTGGTTGGGCACTTCTCAGTAGGCAACACAGAGCCAGTGATGGTGTTAATCGGGGAAGAGACCTAATTGGAGCTGCAGGAGGGTAGAGAATGAACTAGCTGAGCCCGTACAAGAGGTGGGAAGTCCGATAAGGGGCTCTTGGAGGCATCTGGGTGACTGTAAGTATAGGCAGTAATGCTATGACCCAGGAGCCTTGGAAGTGGCACTAGAAAGGAGGGAAGAGCTGACGGCTATTCAGGAAGTTTAATCAACAGAATTTGTTGACTGATTAGATGTTCACGTGGGAGGAGAGCAGATTTTTGTGGGAAGGAGAGATGAAGGACAGAGACAGAAACTGAGAAAGGGAGATAGGCAGAGAGAAAGGGCAAAGAGAGACTAAAAGGATGATAGAAAGACAGATGGAATGATGACACCAAGAGAGAGATGGAAAAGGAAAGTTGACAAGACTCCTAGAGAGACTTTTAACTTCGTATTTGGAACTAATTTTAGACTTACAGCAACACTGAAAAAATAGTACAGAGAATTCCCACATACCGTTCACCCAGCTTGCCCTGAAGTTGGCATCTTACGTAACCATAACACAGTTATCAAAACCAGGACATTAACATTGGCACAATGCCATTACTCAAGCACAGACTTTATTCAGATCTCATCAGTTTTCTAGTGAGATGTGGAGAGTGAGAACATAAATACAGAGAGTCAGAAAGGGAAAATGAAGTTAGACACAAGTTCCCAAGTCCCTCCTCCTGGGAGAAAGTTTATAGAGTTGACACATCAGAGCCTGAGGGCACAGGCTACCTTTTTAGCATGCGCCATATATTAGGAGCCTGATACATGGTTATTTAATAAATAAATGGAGTCAAGTGCTCTAGGCACAAAAGCAAAGGCATTGCAATGAGTGTCCACATACAACCAACCCACAGTTCTTTGTCTTTTCTAAGCTTCCATAGAATACAGGATCTGGGGCTTACAGCAACAGATATTTCCAAAAGGCCTAATGCCAAGAGCGTCTTCTGTTCAGTTCATCAGCTGAGCTTCGTTCTCCAGAGAGAGGTTCCTTTATGAAAGCCCTTTACTGAGCCTTTCCCCTTAAATGCCTTCCTTACGGCACAGTCATAGCCCCCAGGATCTCCATTGCCTCCCTTTGAATTTTATAATTTTTAGGAGCCTAGGGGAAGTTGAGCATGTTCTACAGGAAGGGAAGGAAGACTTTTAACCCATCAGTGGGATCCTGAGCAATCTTGCCCTTTAATTTAGGAACCAGGCAGCCTAGGGAAGGGTGATTTGTCAATCACCAGAAGGTTCATTGATTTGTCCCCTCCTGGGCCCACCCAGCATGGAGAGACGCCATCCTCAGCAGACAGCAAGTGTGGAAATGGCAGTCTAACCAAGGCCCACCATACCCTCTTCCCAGGCCAACTCCAAAAGCTTATAAGACAGTCTGTAGCCAAGCCAACCTGCTTCCATAACAATGACACACTCAGAGTCTTCTTTAACAAGTCCCATTTCTGCAGGTCTTTGTGGCGTTAAGAGAAACAAATCTGCCATTTTGTCCACTCTTGACTTTCTTATTTTTACCCCCAGTTATTCAGCAGCCCCTGGGGTTTCTTGATGGCCAACAGCAGCCTTTATATGGTAGTGTCAGAGGAAAGGTAATGCAAAACTTACCCCAGCAGCAGATAGCAGGACAAACCTGTGCCGTGTCCCCAGCACCAAAGGACCCATGATTCTGGGCCAATCGAGATTGCCCTTGTTGGAGCTCCTAGGCCGTATCAGAACAGAGGCATGTGTGCGTGTGTGTGTACGTGTGTAGAATGGGGAAGGGGAGGGACTGAGGACCACCCATTCGTTGAGGGATATCTAGATAAACTTGGATAAAGTTACATCTCACACACCTCCAGGCACCAGGAGTGGGTCCTGTAGGATACTTGCTTGTCCCAGTCCTTGAAGACCTTCCCCTGGCTCTCCCATACATTCAGAGATAACTCTGATCGTTCTCCCAGCTGATGGAGAGATGCATGGGAGCAACAGACAGAAAGAATCAAGGACCCAAAACCATTATTTCCGGTTTTTCATGTTACCATAGTTAACTCAACTCCCTAAATAATGGAGGAAATCACTCATTAGTCCACTTTTATCCTTTTCCCTAACAAGAAGGATAAGAAATAGCTAGCTTACACTGAAGCAGAAGGAACTCAGTTTAGCGATAGTGCCCAGCACAATGCCTGGCACATAGTAGGTGCTCAAAAATATATGTTAACTGAGGCTGGGCACGGTGGCTCATGACTGTAATCCCAGCCCTTTGGGAGGCCGAGGTGGGAGGATCACTTGAGGTCAGGAGTTCGAGACCAGCCTGGCCAACATGGTGAAACCCTGTCTCTACTAAAAATATAAAAATTAGCTGGGCCTGGTGGCAGGAACCTGTAATCCCAGCTCCTCGGGAGGCTGAGGCAGGAGAATCGCTTGTATCCAGGAGGCAGAGGTTGCAGTGAGCTGAGATTGCGTCACTGCACTCCAACCTGAGCGACAGAGTGAGACTCCACCTCAAAAATAAATAAATAAATAATAAATAAAAATAAAATACATGTTAACTGAACAAATGAACAAGTGGTAAATATAGGAGAACCCTTAGTAGCTTATTGTGGAAAGACCTTTGAAATGAGAACCAAGTTTATGTTCTAGACCTGCTCCTTCTCATGTACCCTTAGGCGAGTTGCTCGCCCTCCCTCAGCCTCAGTTTTTCTCACTTGTAAAAACAAAGGTGAATAGCTTGCTCCTTCCTTGTTCTGATGAGGATTGAATGGATAATGGGTGTGCTAAGCAGCATGCATAGCACAGTGCCTGGCATGAGGTAGATAATAAATAGTAGCTACTTTAATGATTTTTTATGTAGTTAGAACCACTCAAACTGAGAAGGTTCTGAAGAACATTAGCAAAGAGAGCAGATTTAGGTGTTGTTCGAGAACAGTCCTGCCCAGAGACAGAAGGATGGACACCTAAGATGAAGATCTGGGGCCCAAGCCTGCCTTGGGGTTCTAGGTTTCTGGGTTCCCATTGCCCGTGGGATAGAGTTGTCCCCTAATGACTAGGGAGAGCCAGGTGCTGAAGCATAAAATAAGCAGCCATGTTTCCTGTCTTGTCCATGTCTTCCAGGAGATGTGTGGGTCTACAGCCCACCCATGAGCACGTGGCTGCCCACTTCTCTCCTCCTCTCTTTCTCACAAACGTCTAAAGACGATCCCCCAGGGCCACACCTATGCCCCGCAGTCATTCAGCTACCAGGGCATCCCCAGGTGAGAGATACGGGTTGTCTTCGGTGCCAGAACACACTTTTCTTCCCGGGCTACCAGCCTGTTATACTTTAGAGCAAGCTTGCCCGATCCACAGCCTATGGGCCACATGTGGCCCAGGACAGCTTTGAATGCAGCCTGACACAAATTCGTAAACTTTCGTAAAACATTATGAGATTTTGGGAGGATTTTTTTTTTTTTTTTAGCTTGTCAGCTATCATTAGTGTTAGTGTATTTTAGGTGTGGCCCCAGATAATTCTTCTTCTTCTTCCATTGTGACCCAGGGAAGCCAAATATTGGACCCCTCTGCTTTAGAGGGCAGTGAGTGTGTTTTACTATTGCTGGCATGCTGCACACAGTAGGTGCCTAATCAACACTTGTTGACGGTAAAGATGAGGAACAAGTGTGTTTCAACAAAAGGGCAGGCAAGATGGGGAGGCTCTGGCAGGCTGGGTTAGACACTGTGCTGTCTGGAAGGAGCAAAATGGACAAGAAGCCTTTCTACCTGGTTCCAAGTCCACAGCCACAGGGGTTTCCACAAGTAGGTGACCATTGGCACCAAAGTCAACTAAATAATTGTCTATGGCAGTTTGGATTTATCAGTCACAACTTCTTCTTCTCAGTTTCACATTCTGTCTTTTTTTTTTTTTTTTTTTTTTTTTTTTTTTTTTTTTTTTTTTTGACAGAGTCTTGCACTGTCGCCCAGGCTGCAGTGCACTGCAACCTCCACTAAACTTTCTAGGTTCAAGCAATTCTCCTGCCTCAGCCTCCTGAGTAGCTGGGATTACAGGCACACACCACCATGCCTACCTAAGTTTTGTACGTTTAGTAAAGACAGCGTTTCGCCATGTTGGCCAGGCTGGTCTCGAACTCCTGACCTCAAGCAATCCACCTGCCTCGGCCTCCCAAAATGCTGGGATTACAAGCACGAGCCACCATGCCCGGCCACTTTCTCCTGCCTTCTTCTGATCTCTTACCTGCTTTTGTTTTGATTTTTTTCTTTTTCCTTCCAGCCTGTGGCTTAGTGAGACCTTTGGGGGCACCTGCTTGCTCAGTGTCTCTGGTCCTTGCTGAGATGGGGTCTGGCTTTAGAATCCCTCAAAGCCTGAGCCACATGAGAGACCTCCCTCCTCCACAGAAAGAGACTAAGGGCTGAGGTGCTGAATCCACCCTGGACCCTCAGCCGTCCACTACAGCCAACACTGCAGAGCCCCATGTGTGACAAGATGTGGTGCCAAGCACTTCATGCTGTCTCCCTATTTAACGCAACAATCCTGCAAACAGACTTTTTCTGCCCATTTACCAGATGAATGAAAGTAAGTCTCAGACAAGGGAAATGAAGGCAGGGTGCTCTGCAACTTGAGTGTGCGCTAGATTCGCCCTAAGGGCTGGTTAAAACAGCGTTCAGGGCTCCAGTTTGAGTTCCTGAAAGGCTCCAGTTTGAGTTTCTGACTCAGTAGGTCAGAGGTGGATAACTGGCATTTCAGCAAGTTCCCAAGTGATGCAGACGCTGCTGCTCAGGGACCAAACATTGAGGCCACTGACTTCAGTGGTCATGGCTGGTAAGTGAAAGGCCCAGGATGGAAATTCGAGGCTTCTGGTCCCCAATCTAGTGTTCCTTCTCCTCCACCACAGCTGCCTTCCCTCTGAAGAGTGCCTGGGTAGGATCTCTGTCAATGCTCTGAAATCTATTAACCTGGAAGTCTGGAGGTCCTACAGATGATCAGGGGTCCCCCGTAAATCTACAGGGCCGCTGAGACATGGGGTAAAGCAAGCACCGAGTATGCTGGGTTCCAGAACCAGGGGAGAAGGTCTGAGGATGGAGACACCGGTCACAAGCCCGGCTCACTGGCCCCTAGAGCTGCTTTTACAGGGTGTTTTATGGGGGAGTTTTCAGTGCCAACATCAGGGCAGGTTGAGGCACTGAGCCTTGCCAGAGTAAACAGCAGCCTGTTCAGCCCATGGGGGCTCCCACCTCAGAGCAGTTTTAAATTGCTACTGTATTTAATTGTTAGCCAAGCTACTCCATTGGTTGTGGGAATGGGGAAGGTGGAGGCAGGCAAGCTCCAGGAATGAGCTGTACCATGTTGTATTTCTCTCCATTTTTGGCTCACTGGGGACGCCGTACAGAGCAGCCCCTCGGGGCTCAGCGACGGAGTTTCTGTCAACCCGTGTGCTTGATGGGTTCGAGGTTCGTGCCTCCCGGTTAGTGGGACCCAGGAGGCTGGGAAACCCAGCTGCTCCCCGCACATATCTCTCTATCCCTGCAGGCAGGGACTGACTTTGACCTTTGTGGGTCCTGAAAGAGAAGCCAGAGCTATCATGCCACACCATAAAGCTTCTTGGCAGCCACCCGCCGTCACCTGGCTCCTTAGGGCCTCCTACTAGCAGAGCCTCTCCAAAACAGCTGCCCAGAGGCAGGAGCACGGCCTCAGAGGCCCTGCCAGCCCGAAACCCCAAGGACCTTGCGTCTTCTTGAACCTTGTTGTTCAAAGGTGAAAGCAAGTATCTTTTTTCTCTGAGATCTGGGCATAGTCCAGACATCTGTCTGTCTTTGACTTTCTTTCCCTGCTGTAAGTTTTCAATAGGAAACCAAGACCACTGCTTTAGAGTGATTTAATTCAACTCAATGGGGAAGACGTGGAACTAAGGAAACTCTATCCCTAGAGAGAATGATAGCAATAATAATTATTGCTAATAATAATTTTTTCTTTTTTGAGATGGAGTCGCGCTCTGTCACCTAGGCTGGAGTGTAGTGTTGTGATCTGGGTTCACTGCAACCTCCACCTCCCAGGTTAAAGCTGTTCTCATGCCTCAGCTTCCTGGGTAGCTGGGATTACAGGCACTCACCACCACACTCGGCTAATTTTGTATTTTTAGTAGAGACGGGGTTTCACCATGTTGGCCAGACTGGTCTCGAACTCCTGACCTCAAGTGATCTGCCCACCTCGGCCTCCCAAAGTGCTGGGATTACAGGTGTGAGCCACCATGCCCAGGAGCCAATACTAATTATTAATTAATGAATAATTATTATTGCTATCATTCATTCAGGACATCTAAGTGCTGGGCACTGTTCATATATTGCTTCATTTAATCATCTCAATAAATAATAAACAGACTGGCTACTATTATTATCTCTATTGTATAGACAGGAAAAGTGAAACACTAAGGGGCTGAGTAACTCGGCCTTGGCCACACAGTGAGAGGGGAGTGAGCAAGATGGGAACCCGGCTGGTTTGGCTTCAGGGTGTGCGCCCCGACCTCTCCTCTCTGTTGCAGCTCAGCCCTCCTGCCTCCCACTGCAGCTGCCGGGACTGGCTTAGGAATTCCCAGCCCATGCCCTCCAATTAGGCAGTCTCCAATATGTATCCTGCAGTTACATGGTTACCAGGGTTCACATGGCATCTAGAGATATGTTGCTTTGCAGGAAACGAAATGGCAGGAAGATGACAGTGGGGACAGAGAGCTCTTGGAAAGAATCAGAGGACAGGGCTGTGATCCTAGAGACTGGAATGTAGCAGAAAACATTAGGACTTGGAATCAGAAGACTGAGTTCCTCAGCCAACTGCCTGACTGGCGGGGGACAGGCTACTGAACCCCTTTGGGTCTCCGTTTGCTCACATATAAAACAGAGATGATACTTACGTGACATGCTGAATTGTATACCCCTCAAATTCAGACGTTGGAGTCCTATATGACCACATTAGTTTAGGATTGAGAGAAAGATCAGGTGCAGGCCCCACCTGGGTCAATCAAGCAAGGCTTCTTATTTACAGACTGGGAAGGAAGCCAGCTGATTTGGGACACATGGCAGAGACGCCAACAGCCTTTCCCAGGACAGTGCAAGTGAGGGCTTTGGAGTGAATGAGGGTCACATTAGATTTTCTGGAAGCCTGAATCTCTCTAAGGTGCTGTGGGCATGAAGCTTATGAAGGGCCCTCTTCAAGAATAATAATACAAATATGAATATACAACTAGGGACAATGTGAATATTGATTTAAAATGAAAAACGAAGTCAACAAATTACACATTTTAAAAAGCTAATAAAGGCTAGGTGCGGTGGCTCACATCTGTAATCCCAGCACTTTGGGAGGCCGAGGTGGGCAGATCACTTGAGATCAGGAGTTTGAGATAAGCCTCACCAACATAGTGAAACCCTATCTCTATTAAAAATGCAAAAAATTAGCCAGGTGTGGTAGTGCATGCTTGTAATCCCAGCTCCTTGGGAAGGTGAGATGGGAGAATCTCTTGAATCCAGGAGGTGGAGGTCGCAGTGAGCCGGGATCGTGCCATTGCACTCCAGTCTGGGCCTCAGGGCGAGACTACATCTCAAAAACAAATAAAATAAAAATAAAAAGCTAATAAATACAGCAAACATGCTTTTACTTTTATTTATTTATTTATTTCTTATTTGAGACAGAGTTTGCTCTGTTGCCCAGGCTGGAGTGTAGTGGTATAATCTTGGCTCACTGCAACCTCCACCTCCCAGGTTCAAGTGATTCTCCTGTCTCAGCCTCCCGTGTAGCTGGGACTACAGGCACCTGCCACCACGCCTGGCTAATTTTTGTATTTTTAGTAGAGATGGAGGTTCACCATTTGGGCCAGGCTGGTCTCAAACTCCTGACCTCAAGTGATCTGCCCACCTCAGTCTCCCAAAATGCTGGGATTACAGGCATGAGCCACTGTGGCTGGCCAAATATTCATCTTTTAAGGGCCTTGGAAGGGATTTGTGCAAATGACGGGCCTTGACACCTAGCTTCTGATAAATCTGCTTGCATTCACACTCATATACACATATCCATACCTACACACAAGGCTAGAACATTCAGCACATGACCCACGCAGCATTCTTGCCAAAGACCCCCACACCTGGGGTCACCGAGTACATGATCATCTTAGAGCAGTGTGTAAGCTCCAGTTTGCACACAATACATTAAGTCATAATGAAAACCTGATCCAGACTCGCCACCACAGCCTGGTCATGCTCACTCCTGAACTCAGTGTATAGAACTGGAATAAAAGTTAGTTGCCCTTGCAGGCTCTGAGTCAGGCTGTCAAGCCCTTAGACCAGCTATGGGCCATGTCCTGCACAGGCATTCCAGGCAGGAGGAACAGTTTGAGCAAACTCTGAAAGGGAAGAAGTGGCCAGGCCCTTTTGAAGAACTGCTGGCAGTTCAGTGAGACTGGAATGTATGCATGTGGACAGAGGTTAGAGAAGGGCATAGGATAGTGGTTACTCATGAAGGAATTTGTGAAGATGTCAAAGAGTTTTGATGTTATCATGGAGGCCTGAGAAGTCATTGAAATAAGCTAGACATCAAAAAAGCATATTCAGGGCCAGGCATGGTGTCTCACGCCTGTAATTCCAACACTTTGGGAGGCCGAGGCAGGCAGATCATTTGAGGTCAGGAGTTCGAGAACACGCTGGTCAACATGGTGAAACCCCATCTCTACTAAAAATACAAAAATTAGCCGGCGTGGTGGCACATGCCTGTAATCCCAACTACTCAGGAGGCTGAGGCACAAGAATCACTGGAACTCAGGAGGCAGAGGTTGCAGTGAGACAAGATCGCACCACTGCACTCCATCCTGGGTGACAGAGCAAGACTATGTCTCAAAAAAAAAAAAAAAAACAGCATATTCAGGTTATGTTTTGGGAAGATCACTCTGAAAGTAATGTAGAAGGCCAAGTGGCTTAGTAAGACAGGGAGACTATTTAGGACGCTACTGCAGTGATCCAAGTATATCAGGGTTCTCCAGAGAAACAGACCAATAGGATGGATGTATATATGTATAAAGAGATTTATTATAAGGAATTGGCTCACAGGATGTGGAGGCTAAGAAGTTCCAAGATCTGCAGATGGCAAGCTGGAGACCCAGGAGATTTGATGATGTAATTCCAGTCCAAGTCCAAACGCCTGAGAACTAGGAGAGCTGATGGTGCAAGTTCCCGTCAGAAAGCCAGCAGGTTCAAGATCAAGGAAGAGCCGACATTTCAGTTCAAATCCAAAAAACAGAAAACAATGGATGTCCCAGCTCACAGCAGTCAGGCAAGAGGAGTTCTCTCTATTCATGGGACCGTGAGCCTTTTTGTTCTATTCAGGCCTTCAGCCGATAGAATGAGGTTAACCCACATTTAGGGAGGACACTCTACCCATTTTACTCAGTCTACAGATTCAAATCTTTTTTTTTTTTGGCGGGGGGATGGAGTCTTGCTCTGTCACCCAGGCTGGAGTGCGTGATCTTGGCTCACTACCACTGCAACCTCCACCTCCTGGGTTCCAGCAATTCTCCTGTCTCAACCTTCCAAGTAGCTGGGGTTACAGGTACACGCCACCATGCCCAGCTAATTTTTGTATTTTTAATAGAGACAGGGTTTCACCATGTTTGCCAGGCTGCTCTTGAACTCCTGACCTCAGGTGATCTGCCTGCCTTGGCCTCCCAAAGTCCTGGGATTACAGACGTGAGTCACCGTGCCTGGCCTACAGACTCAAATCTTAATCTCATCCAAAAACCCATAGTAATATTTGACCAAATATCAGGACACCACATGGCTCTGTCAAGTTGACAAATAAACATCACATCAAGAGAGAAATGACAGGGCTTGAAGAAGCATGGTAGCCACAATGACACAATAATTAGAGATTAGAAAAGTGTCAAAAAGTTGAGGGCCGAGTGCGGTGGCTCACGCCTGTAATCTCAGCACTTTGGGAGGCCGAGGTGGGCGGACCACGAGGTCAGGAGTTTGAGATCAGCCTGGCCAACATGATGAAACCCCATCTCTACTAAAAATACAAAAACCAGCTGGGCATGGTGGCGCTTGCCTGTAATCCCAGTTACTCCGGAGGCTGAAGCAGGAGAATCACTTGAAACCGGAAGGCAGTGGTTGCAGTGAGCCAAGATCGCACCATTGCACTCCAGCCTGGGCAACAAGAGTGAAACTCCGTCTCAAAAAAAAAAAAATAATAATGTCGAACAGGAGTTGAGGACCAATTAATTTTGAAAGATGAGGGAGAAAGAGTCTATGAAAATATCTGGGTTTTAGCTTGAGGAGACTAAGTGAGAGATGGTTCCTTTTACTGTGACAGTGTCAGCTGGCTGTCCCTTCGTCTCACCAGTTCACAGGAACAAATGTTATCATATTCACAGAAATACCAATTTTTTTTTTCTGAGGCGGAGTCTTCTTTTGTCACCCAGGTTGGAGTACAATGGTGCAATCTTGGCTCACTGCCTCCTGGGTTCAAGCAATTCTCCTGCCTCAGTCTCCCAAGTAACTGGGATTACAGGTGCCTGCCACCACACCTGGCTAATTCTTGTATTTTTAGTAGAGGCAGGGTTTCATCATGTTGGCCAGGCTGATCTCGAACTCCTGACTGACCTCAAGTGAATCTGCCCACCTCAGCCTCCCAAAGTGCTGGGATTACAAGTGTAAGCCACCATGCCCAACCAAATATCAATTTTATTAGCTCTGATTCCCCACCCAAAGATCTTTGCAAAGATGCTTCCCCCAAGAACTCCTGGCATCTTAAAAAGCCTTCACCCACATTCATGAATCCATTGTTGATGACTGATCCCACCTTTGCAGAAGGTCCACCATGCCTGCCTTCTCATAGGTGTCAGCAGCCAAGCGTAGCTCTGCCCCAGGTGCCACAGAAGCTGCAGGCAGTGCAGGTGGCACCACGTGGCTGCCTTCTGGGAGGTTCAGAAGAGGAATGCTTCCTCCCCGCTGGCTAGGAGGCTGTCGTAGTGACTGACAGCATAATGGTTTGCCCCAGATCTTCAGCTCCACCCTCAGAGCCCTTGCTCCCAGCGTGCAACCTGCCATCCACTGGGTTCTGAGGGTTCCTCCAAATCGTCTGCCTTGCAGTACCTAGATCCCTGCCCTCCTTTGACTGTTAGACACTGTTGTTGGATATGCCTCATCTTGCCAGTCTCCTTTATGGGGCATTTTCTCCCAGAGGCTCCGAAGTTCTTATGATTTGTCCTCTGCTAGCTACTCCCACTCTCCCACCTCCCTGCTTCCTAGTGTACCGGATGTGCCTTTCTGTGCCTGGAATCCAAATGGAGATATTTAGAGTCCCTGTCCCCATACACCAACCATCTTCAACCCAAGTGAGTCAGTTCATGTAAACAGATACTTGAAGATCTAAGTATTGTGTAAATCTTGGTTTTTTTGTTTTGTTTTGTTTTTTGGTTTTTGGTTGTTTTTTTTTTTTTTTTTGAGCTGGTGTTTTGTTTGCTTACTCTAGTTCTGGTGGATTATTTATTTTGATTTGGATCTCAGGTGCAGAGGGTTAAGTGTAGGCCCCAGTTCATGTCACCTCTGGAGAATGTGAAGTCTGTGTAAGATCTCTCTTATTTCTTTATTCCTCTTATTTTCATATTTACAGTGACCATATATTTACCATACCAACAAGAGCACTTTTTAGAAGAAAATGAGGCAATTTAATGATCATTATGCTGATGCCGGGCACGGTAGCTCATGCATGTAATCCCAGCACTTTGGGAAGCCGAGGCGGGTGGATCACCTGAGGTCAGGAGTTCGAGACCAGCCTGACCAATATGGTGAAACCCCGTCTCTACTAAAAATATAAAAATTAGCCGGGTGTGGTGGCATGCGACTGTAGTCCCAGCTACTCAGGAGGCTGAGACAGGAGAATTGCTTGAACCCAGGAGATGGAAGTTGCAATGAGTTGAGGTCACACCACTGCACTCCAGCCTAGGTGACAGAGCGAGACTCCATCTCAAAAAAAAAAAAAAAAAAAAAAAAAAAAAAAA
>NW_016807677.1:4869638-4916228 GCF_001698545.2 Rhinopithecus bieti
CCCCCCCCCCTTTTTTTTTTTTTTTTTTTTTTTGTATTTTTAGTAGAGATGGGGTTTCACCATGTTGACCAGCCTGGTTTCAAACTCCTGACCTCAAGAGATCCGCCCACCTCAGTCTCCCAAAGTGCTAAGATGACAGGCGTGAGCCCCCGCACCTGGCCAGGGATGGGGTTTCAACGTGTTGGCCAGGCTGATCTCAAACTCCTGACCTCAGGTGATCCGCCTACCTCGACCTCTGAGTTGAGGGCTGAGATTACAGGCATGAGCCACTGTGCCTGGCTTAAAATGCATTTTTGTCTTAATGTACATGCATTTTAAATGTACATAAATATTTTGTTATGGCTCTACTGTTGTTTCTTACCTTTCCTGTTAAGCTCTGTTCATGTTCATATCTAATCTGTTGCTTCCAATGGACGCAGAGTACTCCACACTGCAGCCACCATACATACTGATGGATGCACCCACCTAGTGATGGGCGCCTGGGTTGCCCAGCCTCGCGCCCTCACAGGTAATGCCATGGTGATTCTCCCTGTCCAGGGATCCTCCGGGTCTGGAGTAAAAACTGCTTTGGGATCTCAGGAGCCAAACTGCTAGCTTGTCATTTAGATAAGTAGTGCCAGACTGCTCTCCAAAATTTGCCCACCTCTTTGCGCCTAGTGTACAGATTTCAGCTCCAGCCCAGCTGGGACACCCAGGGCAGAGAAGGCTGGAAACAGAAGCCAAGGAGGCACCAGCACTTAGGGATTGAGCAAAAAGAGTGAATATGATGATGGAGACTGAGAAAAGAGGAGTCCTAAAGACAGGAGGAAAATGAAGAAAGACTGTAGCGAGACAAGACTGTGTTAACAGGAGTGCAGAGTCAGACACGCATGAGTGGAACCCCAGCTCTGCCACCATCTAGTTATGTGACTTTGAGTTCCTTATCTACACTCAGGCTCAGTTTCCTCATGAGTAAACTTATACATCATGAGTCCCTACTTTGACAGGTTGTAACTCAGCTCTGTATCCAGAATATCATAAACACTCAGTAAATATGAGGTATTATATTCTCTAACAGCTTTTCTTGCAAGCACTGATCAGAGTTTGTGGTTATGTTGTCATTTGTATGATTATTTGATGATTATCTGTATCTCTCACTAAGTTACATGCTTCCTTGGGACAGAGATCTTATCTATTTGCTTACCATTTTACTTCTAGCTCCTAGCACAGTGCCTGGCACAGAGGATACACAGTAGATATTTATGAAATTAGTTGACCAATAAAAGGAGAATACAGAGCCGAGTGAAATGGCTCACCTGTAATCCCAGCACTTTGGGAGGCCGAGGCGGTCAGATCACCTGAGGCTGGGAGTTCAAGACCAGCCTGACCAACATGGAGAAACCCCGTGTCGACTAAAAATATAAAATTAGCTGGGCGTGGTGGCGCATGCCTGTAATCCCAGCTACTTGGGAGGCTCAGGCAGAAGAATTGTTTGAACTCAGGAGGCGGAGGTTGCGGTGAGCCAAGACTGCACCATTGCATCCCAGCCTGGGCAACAAGAGCAAAACTCCATCTCAAAAAAAATAAAAATAAAAACTAGAATACAGAGGATGATTATGGATTGTGGTAAGTGTCATAAAGGAAAAAAGCAGCATGATAAGTTAGAGAATAACTGAGATGCGGGGGGGTGGAGGTAGAAAGAACTGTCAGGGAAGGCTTCTCTGAGGAGGTGACATGAGTTGGGAGAGGAAGAAAGAAAATGCATCATCCACACAGAGAGTTAAGTCTTTTCAGACAGAGTGACATCATGTTCAAAGGCCCGAGGCAGGAAAGAGTGTGGCATATCATGGGAAGTCAAGGAGGGATGTTATTGGGAAAGTAATAAAAAGAGTAGAAGCAAGGAAAAGGGTTAAGAGGCTATAGCAGGTGGAAAATGATGGTGGCTTGAATTCAGTGTCAAAAAGGAGGGAAGGAGTGGATGGCTTTGGGATGCACTTTGGATATAGGAGACAGGGCATGCTGAATGATTGGGTGTAGTGGTGGAGGGAAATATATAAATCAAGGTTGAATTGGACAATTTTGTGAGTAGTGTTGCCATTTACTGGGACAGGAAAACTTGAGTAGAAATAAAATTGGTGGTGCGGTGGGGAGCATGGGAATTGAAAGTTCACATTTTAACATATTAAGTGTGAGATGACTATGAGATCACTATAGGGAGATGTTGAATAGGTGTTGGACAGATCAATCTGAGACTAAGAAGGAGATGTTCAGATTTATTTTGAGTCGTCAGCGTCCGAATGGTGTTTAAAGGCATGGGATGGAATGGGATAGGCTCCCAGAGTGATAAAGTACCCATGGAGATGATAAGAAGGTCCTACACAGAGCCTGGGGCTCCGCAGCCGAGAGGAGCCACAAAGGAGACTGAGGGCTCATGGAAGGCAAAAGAGAAAAGGACAGTGGTAAACTGTCAAATCCTGCTGGAAGGTCAAGGGGAGTGGAATAAGGAAAAGGGGGACTGGCGATGTGAAGCCTGCTGTTAAGGTTTTTCAATTGCTTTTAAAATTCAGGCTTGGCAACACAACAAGACCCCAAGGCTACAAGAAAGTTTTTTTTAATTAGCTAGGTGTGGTGGCACATGCCTGTAGTCCCAGCTACTGGGGAAGCTGAGGCAGGAGGATCACTTGAGCCAAGGAGTTTGAGGCTGCAGTGAGCCATGATTGAGCCACTGCACTCCAGCCTGGATGAGAGAGTGAGACCTTGTCTCTTAAAATAAAAAAAAATAAATAATAAAAAACCTTAAAAACCCAAGTTTATCAAAAGACAATTCACATGTCACAAAATTCATCAATTTAAAGTGTACAGTAGGCCAGGCCCAACAGCTTATGCCTGTAATCCCAGTGCTTTGGAAGGCTGAGGCAAGAGGATCCCTTGAGGCCAGGAGTTCAAGACTGGCCTGGGCAATATAGTAAGACCCCTGACTCTACAAAAAGTTATTAAAAATTAACCAGGAATGGTGGTGCACCCTGTAGTCCCAGCTACTCAAGGAGGCTGAGGCAGGAGGATCCCTTGAGCCCAGGAGGCTGAGGCTACAGGGAGCTGTGATTGAGCCACTGCCCTCCAGCATGGACAACAGAGCAAGACCCTGTCTCAAAAAAAAGTGTGCAGTAACAGCAGTTTTTAGTATACTAACAGAGCTGTGCAACCATTATTGCAATCTAATTTTGCAATATTTTCATCACCCTAAAAAGAAACCTCATACTTATTAGCAGTCATTCCCCTTTCTCCTCCTCACAACCGTCCCTAATCCCAGTTTCAGGCAGCTACGCATCTACTTTCTGCCTCTGTAGATTTGCCTATTCTGGATATTTCATAAAAAAGAATTATATAATATGTGACCTTTAGTATCAGACATCTGTCACTGAGTATAATGTTTTCAAGGATCCATGTTGTAGCATGTATCAATATTTCATTCTTTTTATGACTGAGTAATATTTCATTGTAGGGATATTGCAAATTTTATTTATTCATGCATCAGTTGTTGGAAATTTGGGTTGTTTCCACTTTTTGGTTGTTATGAATAATTCTGCTATGAACATTGGCATACAGATTTATCCATGGACATATGTTTTTATTTCTCTTGGGTATATACCTAGAGTTGAATTGCTAAGTCATATGGTAGGTCTATGTTTAACATTTTAAGAAACTGCCAAATTATTTTCCAAAGTAGCTGCACTTGGCCGGGTGTGGTGGCTCATACCTGTAATCCTAAAGGCCGAGGCTGGTAGACCGCCAGAGGTCAGGAGTTCAAGATAAGCCTGGCCAACATGGTGAAACCTCATCTCTACGAAAAATACAAAAATTAGCCAGGCATGGTGGTGTGCACCTGTAATCCCAGCTACTTGGGAGTCTGAGGCAAGAGAATCGCTTGAACCCGGAGGCAGAGATTGCAGTGAGCTGAGATAGTGCCACTGCACACCAGCCTGGGTGACAGAGCAAGACTCTGTGTCAAAACAAACAAAAACTAAAGTCACTGCACCCTTTTTACATCCCCAAAACCATGTATAAGAGTTTCAATTTCTCTACATCCTCACCATTGCTTGTTACTGTCTGCCTTCTTTATTGTAACCATCCTCATAGATATGAAAAAAAATATGTCATTGTGGCTTTGATTGGCATTTCCCTAATGACTACTGATGTTGAACATCTTTTCATGTGCTTATTGTCCATTTGTATTTAGCCACTGGTAAATTTGCCAAAGACAGATTCACAGGGTGATGGGTGTTGAGGCCAGACTAAGTTAAAGAAAGAATTGAAAGTAAAGAAGTGGGAAAGGCAAATTAAAAGCTATTTCAAATTTCTCTTTGGAGCAGTTTCAAGGGAGATTTCTTTGTTTTGTGTTTTCTTAGTGATAGGAGACACTAGAATCTGTTGGTTTGTGAGGATGATGCAGTAGACATGGCTGCTCGGGAGGCTGAGGCAGGAGAATTCCTTGAGTTCAGGAGGTCGAGGCTGCAGTGAACCATGATTGAACCACTGCCCACTAGCCTGGGCAACAGAGTGAGATCCGCAAAAAAAAAAAAAAAAAAAAAAAGTGGGCCAGGGATGGTGGTTCACACCTGAAACCCCAGCACTTTGGGAGGTGGAGGCAGGACGATTGCTTGATCCCAGGAGTTCAAGACCAGCCTGGGCAACATGGTGATGATGCAGAGGAAAGGGGAGATAATTGCAGGGCAGAGTCCTTGAGAAGGCAATAAAGGTGGGGCTCAGAGAACCAGAGGTGGGGTGCCTTCAAAAGAATCCCCTTCCTCCATTTTAGCCTGTGAGAATCTGTGTGAAGGAGCTGGTCAGCCTGTGGATTTGGTGGCAGGAAGAGGAAGAGGTTCCTTTGCAATGGTGCCTATTTTCTCTATAGGAGTAAAGGATGAGGTCATCTAACCAAGAAGCAAAGTGGGACTGGTGTGGAAGGTTTGAAAAAAGAG
The DNA here is from genome assembly GCF_001698545.2 of Rhinopithecus bieti. Taxonomy (NCBI): domain Eukaryota; kingdom Metazoa; phylum Chordata; class Mammalia; order Primates; family Cercopithecidae; genus Rhinopithecus; species Rhinopithecus bieti. Next base: position 4,874,597 of record NW_016807677.1, read on the forward strand.
GGGAAATAATAAAATAATTATTTGGAGAGTAAGAAACACTTCAAAGTGAAGTGTAGGCTTGCCAGTGCATGTTTAGTGTCCACTGTGGTTTGAGGCTGTGAATTTGTAGCAAATCCAGTCACCTCAGTTTGATTTGAACATCCAACTACTCAGATGTGGGAGCAGAGAACGTGGATAATTGGACTCAATCAGGTTGTGGCTTTGTGAGAAGAATACAATAGAGAGGGATCCTGCCAGTCAGAGGGTTGAGGATTTGTGTGAAGCAGTCATTAGGATCAGAGTCAAGGGCAGTGGTTCTCAGGGTGTGATTCCCAGACAGCAGCAGCATCACTCAGCCACTTGTTAAATATGTAACATGGTGGCGGGGTCTCACCCCAGAACTACATGAGAGGACTACAGAGGAGACTGTGTCCTCAGAGGACAGACATGATTATTGCAGAGCTAACTGGTTATAGATTGGAAGCTCTAGAGGAGACGTGAAAGCATTTGGGGGGTCTGGGAAATGGGTCAGCTTAGAAGATATGATCAGCAGTTTGGAGACAAGTGATCCATTGGACCAGTGATCTAATAGGTGGCCTAAAAGGCTTGGACTTCTGGAGCTTCCTAAAGTAAACAGGGATGTCAGGTATGATGGGATTTACCATGAAGGGCCCTACAGGAAAGTGGGCAAGAGTTCCCTCTAGGGTCCTGAATCCTTAGCCGTAGCTATTAGCATAACATCACTTTGGCTGTATTCTATTTTATTTTTTGTAGAGATGGAGTCTTGCTATATTGCCCAGGCTGGTCTCAAACTCTTAGCCGCATGCAATCCTTTCAAAGTGCTGGTATCACAGGCATGAGCTACCACTCTCAGCCTTCCATATTCTTTTTTTTTTTTTGAGATGGAGTCTCGCTCTGTCACCCAGGCTGGAGTGTAGTGGCGTGATCTCAGCTCACTGCAACCTCTGCCTTCCGGGTTCAAGCAAGTCTCCTGCGTCAGCCTCCTGAATAGCTGGGATTACAGGCATGCGCCACCATGCCAGGCCATATTCTATTGATTAGAATCACAAATCCAGCCCAGATTTAAGGGAAAGGGACCACACAAGGTGGTGAATACAATCAAGTGTGTTTCACTAAGGGCCATGAATGTAACAAAATAGTTGATGCTTTTTGTGTCCAGCTAAAAAAAACTTTGCCTACTATAAGATCATGAAAGTATTCTCTGTATTTTCTTTTAAAAATTTTATCATTTTAATTTGTGCATTTAGATGTATCATTCATCTAGAATTGATGTTTATGATTGATGTGAAGTCAGATCAAGATACATTTTTTTTCCCATGTGGAGCCCAGTATGTTAAAGGGACCGTCCTTTTACTATCACTGTACAGTGCCACTTTCATCTAAATCAAGTGTCTGTATGTTTTGAATTTACTTCTGGATTTTCTATTTTGTTCTGTTGGTATATTAATCTGTGTTTGCTTGTGATTATGTAATAAGCCTTGATAACCAATAGTGTACATCTTCCAATTTTGTTATTCTTCTTAAAATATTTTCTTGGCTTTTAGCATTTTGATATAAATGCATTAGTTATGATACTATAATAAGATTTTTATGGATTGAATTGTGTCCTCTGAGAAAGATAGCTTAAAATCTTAATCTTCACTATCTTAGAATGTGACATTATTCAGAAACACATTCCTTGCAGACTTAATCAAGTTGAGATGAGGTCCTATAGAAGTAGAATGGGCCCTTATCCAATATCCTAATGCCTTTATAAGAAGAGGAGCAGGCCAGGCGCAATGGCTCACGTCTGTAATCGTGGGAGGCCAACGCAGGCAGATCATGAGGTCAGGAGATAGAGACCATCCTGATTAACACGGTGAAACCCCATCTCTACTAAAAATACAAAAAATTAGCAGGTCGTGGTGGCGCACGCCTGTAGTCCCAGCTGCTCAGGAGGCCGAGGCAGTATAATCACTTGAACCCGGGAAGTGGAGGTTGCAGTGAGCCGAGATTGAACCACTGCACTCCAGCCTGGGTAACAGAGCGAAACTTCGTCTCTGTCTCAAAAAAGAAAAAGAGGAGCAGACATAAACACAAGAAGAACACCAGGTGATAACAGAGGCAGACTGGAGTGATATGGCTGCGAGCCAAGGAATACCAAAGATTGACAACCACCATTAGAAGCTAGGAAGAGGCAAGGAAGAACCCTTCCCTTCAGATTTCAAAGACAGCATGGCCCTGCTGGCACCTTCATTTCAGATTTCCAGCCTCCAATACTGTGAGACAATATATTTCTATTTTTGAAAGCCACTCAGTTTGTGGGATTTTTTTTACAGTAGCCTTGGAAAACTAATATAAAGATATTATAACAGGATGGGCACAGCGGCTCATGCGTGTAATCCCAGCACTTTGGGAGTCTGAGGTGGGCAGATCACTTGAGGCCAGGAGTTTGAGACCAGCCTGGCCAACATGGCAAAACCCCGTTTCTACTAAAAATACAAAAAATCAGCCGGGCCTGGTGGCTGTAGTGCACCTGTAATCCCATCTACTCTGGAGGCCGAGGCAGGAGAATCTCTTGAACCTGGGAGGTGGAGGAGGTTGCAGTGAACAGAGATCTCACCACTGCACTCCAGGCTGGGACAGTGAGATTGTATATCAAAAAAAAAAAAAAAGTTATAAATGTTGTAACAAACAGTTTCATTCCAAAAGATTTTAAAAATTTAAATTAAATTGACACATTCCTAATACAACTTACTAAATTGGCACAAAAAGAAATTGAAATTTTGAGAAATCTTGTATTTTTTATTTATTATTTATTTATTTATTTATTTATTTGAGACAGAGTTTCACTCTTGTTGCCTAGGCTGAAGTGCAATGGCACAATCTCGGCTCACTGCAATCTCCATTTCCCAGGTTCGAGTGATTCTTCTGCCTCAGCCTCCCAAATAGCTGGGATTACAGGCATAGCCCAACTAATTTTGTATTTTTAGTAGAGACAGGGTTTTACCATGTTGGTCAAGCTTGCTCGAACTGTTGAACTTAGGTGATCTACCCGCCTCAGCCTCCCAAAGCTCTGGGATTACAGGTGTGAGCCACCGCACCTGGCCTCCTATATCTGTTAAAGAAATTGAATTTGTAGTTTAAAAATTTAAAATCTCTACAAAGAAAATTAGAGACCCAAGTGACTTCACTCATGAATTCTACCAAACATTAAAAGATTCATTTTAAGTCATCAGTAACATGGAGAATTGTTCAAGGCTAGAGTTAGGCATTGCTATATTCCAGGCAAAAATGATGGGGACTTTCAGGAAAAATGTGGATGGTAAAGAGAGGATAAATGCAACAGATAATAGGGAGAAAAGATAGAATCAACAGAACTTGGCCAGACTCAGTGACTCATGCCTGTAATCCCAACACTTTGGGAGGCCACAGTGGGCAGATCACTTGATCTCAAGAATTCCAGACCAGCACCTGGGCAAAATGGTGAAACCCTGTCTCTACAAAAATACAAACATGAGCTAGGTGTGGTGGTACATGCCTGTAAACTCAGCTACTCAGAAGGCTGAGGTGGGAGGATTGCTTGAGCCCAGGAGGCAGAGGTTACAGTGAACCAAGATCATGCTGCTGCACTCTAGCCTGGGTAACAGAGTAAGACTCTGTCTCAAAACAAAATGAAACAACCAAAAACAAACCCAGAACTTGTGGATGTTCTCGACATAAGAGAAAAAAGATGGAATGACACACAGGTGTGTTGTTGGGACCCCTGAGTCGGTAGTTGTGACATTCACTGAAACTGGAAACATAGAAAGTACATCTTGTAGGAGGGGGTCGGTAGCGAATTGAAATCGCACATGCTGAGCTTGAGGGGGATCTCCAGGGAGCGATGTTAGATAGAAACTAGATATGTAATTCAACAGTGCAGTCTGGGTTGGGGACACAGATTTGAGGGTTAAGAGCCCATTGGGTGGTATCTGAAGCTATGAGAGTGGATGAGGTCTCCCCAGCTGTAAAGTTAGAAGAGAGGAGGCCAAGAGCAGACCCTGAGGAACATGAAGACCTAAGGGTTATCAGTCAGAAAACTATAGCAAGCCAGTAATTGAAAAACAAAGCCTACCCCTATTCAACTAGCTTAAATGATAAGGAAAGTTATTTCACATAACAAGTGGTCTCAGGACTGGGTATCTGTAGGGTTGGTTTCTAGATCATGAGGTCCTGGTATTAGTGTCCCAGGGCTGCTACAATAAAGTCCCACAAACTGGATGGCTTAAACCCACAATGTATTCTCACAGTTCCGGAAGCTAGGCGTCAAAATCAAGGTGTCATCGGGGCCACACTCTCTCTGAAACTGGCAGAGGAGAATCCTTCCTGGACTTTTCCACCTTCCAGTGTTGCCAGCAGTCCTTGGCATTCCTTGGCTTGTGGATGCATCCCTCCAGCCTCTGCCTTTGTCATCACATGGCCCTCCTCTTCTGGAGTGTCTCTCTCCTCTTATTACACCAGTCATGCTGCATACAGGGCCCTCCCTGTTCGAGTAAGACCTTAGTGTAACTAATTGCTTCTGCAATGGTCTTACTTATTATATCAATAAGGTCACACTCCGAGGTGCTGGAGGTGAGGAAGTCAACATTCCTTTTGGGAGGATTCAATTCAACCCATAGAAGACCCTTTCCATCTTTCTGCTCTGCCGTTCTCAACATGCTGGCTTGCCTGCAGGCTGTTCCTCATGATCAAACCTGGCTACCACAGTCCCAGGCGCCACATCGGCACCACAGTGTTCATCGGATGAAGAGGGCTCATCTCTTCTTCGTTGAGTCTCTTCTAGAAGCAAAGAACTCTCTCTAAGACTTTCTCCTCCAGCAAACTTCTCATTTCACATTTGCAAAAATTTTATCATATCCGTGCCTACTCCAATCACTGGAAAGGGGAACGAGACCACTCACCATGATTGGCTTGGACCAGTGGTTCTCAAACGAATATGCATCAGAATGGCCTGGGATTGGTTAAAACACAAGTTACTGGATTCCACCCCAGAGTTTCCAATTCAGTAGGACTCAAATGAGACTTAAGAATTCAAATTTCTTTTTCTTTTTTTTTTTTTTTTTGAGACAGAGTCTCGCTCTGTCACCCAGCCTGGAGTGCAGTGACGTGATCTCGGCTCACTGCAAGCTCCGCCTCCCGGGTTCACGCCATCCTCCTGCCTCAGCCTCCCAAGTAGTTGGGACTACAGGCGCCTCCTGCCACGCCTGGCTAATTTTTTGTATGTTTAGTAGAGACGGGGTTTCACCACGTTAGCCAGGATGGTCTCGATCTCCTGACCTTGTGATCCGCCTGCCTCGGCCTCCCAAAGTGCTGGGATTACAGGTGTGAGCCACCATGCCTGGCAAAGAATTCAAATTTCTAACAGTTCCCAGGTGAGGTGGATGCCATTAGTTCTGGACCACACTTTGAAAACCAGTAGTTTAGACAGACCAGGATTCACTGCAAGGACTGGGCTCAACTCTCAGGAACTCCATTGCCACTCAGAGGAAGGGGGATGCTTGGCCAAAATCAGGATTCCATCAGAAAGGAGCAAGGGAAGAAAACTGTTAGGTAGGCAACCAGTAGTGTCTGCCTCAGAATGGACAAAGGACAGCTAAGAGGAGACTGAGAGGGAGGCGTCCAGATAGAGGAGAAGAAAGTCAGAACAAGGTGGCATCAAAGGAGCCACAGAGAAGAGACTTGGGAGAGTGCGCTCAACACTGTTAATGTCACGGAGAGGGAGCCTGAAAAGTGTCCATTGGATTGAACAACTAGGAAGTCTGTATTGATCTTAGCAAGAGCAGTTTAGTTTTGAAAACAAGACAGGAGAACAATTACACAAAACACGAAGTGATTTATGCATCATTATCTGCTACTGATGATGCCAAGTGCTAGAGCTAATTCACGGTTTCCTAGAATCCAGGTGATGAGATGAATAAGAGGGGGCAATGGGGTTTTTCACTGCTGAGCCATGAAATAAGTTTGCAGAACTTGGGGTTCAAACACAGTCTGAGCTCAGGTTCAAACACAATCACATGCTGAGTCCTGAGTTACAGACAAGATTGTGGGAAGAAGTTTATATATCCTAATCTATTTGCCGGTCCAAACATAGCCACTGCATATGTTCAGATACATAAACTTTTCCCACCTGCTCCTCTCTATACATGCACATTAATTGTTTAGCTTCAATATGCATACAATTATCTGCAGACAAATCCAGGTTCTGCCACTTGCTACTGGAATACCTCTCTTGGCCTCCAGTTTTCAACTGTGAAATAGAGATCATAATTGAACTTCTCAGAGTTCTTGGGAGGATTAAGTGAAATCATGTGTATAAATAAAGATGTATATGTTAGATAATTTTTATTATAGCTACACCTCCATTACTCTTTCCACATATGTAATAACATCACCAGCTAATTAGCATTTAATTCCCAAGTGTTGGATGACAAGTTTAAAAGCATATTTGTAGCTATTGACTTATACCCACCTACATATGTCTATACCTAGAGGTACATATACCTTTGCTTCCGGGACTGCAAATAAACATTTACACACCTCTTCTACCTGTCTCTGTATCTTCCTAACAACTATCTATACAAACAATATGGAGACACGGAATCTCTAACTGTGACCCTCATACATACAACGTCCTCTCTTTATGTAAATGAGAGATGTTCTATTCCAGGTCCTCTGAGACTCAGATGCCAAGATGGGATTAAATGTGCAAGGATTTTATTAGGGCAAAAGCCTGTGAGGGAAATGGGGAGGGAGCCAGGGAACGCTGGGAGAGCTGTCAGACCGTGATGCAGTGCTGACGCGAGTGAAGGAGGGAGGTAAGGAAGCTTGGGCAGGATCTTCCCAGACTGCCAGGCAGCATAAGGAAGTTTTGGCAAGGCCACTGGGGAGTTCTCTAGCCTGTCAGCCCTCAGAGGAGTCCCCTGTTTCCCAGGAAGAGGCCTCCCTTAGCATCCCTGTCCCGCTCAGTCACTGGCTAGGAACAGCGTGGCCTTGGGGCAAAAGCAGCCACGGGCTGCCATGGATTTCAGAGCACTGTTAGGGTCCTTGACCCATTACACCCGCTGTAGTTGGGGGTGCAGGGGAGGCCATTCTTATGGCCACCATATGAGGTGCTTTCCATTCATCCGTTTTTGTGTTTGATCCAAACACTCCAAATTGAATAAAAGAGAAAATCAGTTCAAATCTGGGGGTCTGTGTGGTTCTCCCCACCACCAAGGCTGTTCCAAATGGTGCCTCTGCTCAGATTCCCCCTCAGGCTGGTGCCTCAAGATGGCCAGAGCAGTGGCTGCCCATGAGCTTGGTTCATCCTCTGCTCAGACATGCCTCAGGGAGCTCTGAGTAAGCCTATTTCTGCTGCTCCCTAGCTACTTCCAGGGAGGACTTCTCCACCCAAGGATGGGAGAAGCCAGGACACTCTCGACCTGTGTCTCTGGGGACACAAACCTCAGATCAGGCACAGGGTGAATGGGGGCTACCCCCTCAGGATTCTGCACTGTGCCTCCCTCTTTCTGGGGTCTGTGACCTCCTTCCTCCCAGGGTTGTTGCTGTAGCCCTGATCGGAGGACAAGGGATCTGGGGGCTCCATATGAATCACCCTGTGCTCCAAGGCCAAGTTCCACTGATGAAATCACAGGGAGCTGCAATGACCAAGCCCAGTACTATACGGATGAAAGTCTTATTTATGTGAAAGATATTTCTGCAGAGGGAGCAATAAACCACAAAGCGAAGTATGAAGGTTTGCAACAAACGCTGTAAAGTTTTATATTCCTGAAAACTAGGGATAAAAGATATAACCATTTAAAGCAAAGTGGATGAAAGGGGCTTCCACACGATTGTAAAACAGCCTTATAATAGTTAATTGCTAGTTTCTTATTACAACAGAGAGAGTCAAAATAGCCTTTAAAATACCCAGCAATGGAAATGAGAGGAGAGAGAGGACAGGAGGGAGCAACCTACTAAAAAGATTTGGGTCCAAGTTTCCAAGGGTTCTTAGAGTAGAGACCACTCTCATTCCTGTAAGACTGCCCTGTACCCAGTACTGAGGGCTTGTCACTGCCCAAATCTATCCTGCACGTTTCCATCTGCCGCAAAGGTGAAAGACACGTCACCTGTCTGCCTGCGCCGCAGTCTCTTCTTCTGTACAACAAAAGGGTTTGAGATCCCCCACAGGCCCTTCCAGCTCCAATCCTCAGTCATCATTATTCACTCACTGCCTCCATATTCTAGCCACTGTGCTAAGGAGGCAGGAATATGGGGGAGGTTAAGATTCTGAGAAGAGGGGGGAAGACAAACACTTAAATAGATCACTGGGGCCGGGTGCGGTAATCCCAGCACTTTGGGAAGCCGAAGCGGGCAGATCACCTGAGGTCAAGAGTTCAAGACCAGCCTGGCCAACATGGTGAAAGCCTGTCTCTATTAAAAATGCAAAAATTAGCCAGGCATGGTGGTGCACGCCTGTAGTTCCAGCTACTTGGGAAACTGAGGGAGAAGAATCGCTTGAAACTGCAAGGTGGAGGTTGCAGTGATCTGAGATCACACACCACTGTACTCCAGCCTGGACGACAGAACGAGATTCAGTCTCAAAAAAAAAAAAATCATGGGAACACTGTGTAGTGTCAGGTATTGGGAGAGTAAAGATGTGAGACAGAAGTCTGTGTGGGCATGATAAATGATCCAAAAGAAGACATTAAGACTCCACGGAGGACGATGAACTCTGAGTTGGGTCTCGTAGGTTGAGTAGGAACTTAACAGAATGACATTCTAGGCAGAGAAACTAGCATGTGTAAAGCCATATGATGAGAGCTTCCTAAGTGATACAACTCCAGAGGCCCATTCACATCAGAGTCTATGTAAATGGTGCAGTGCACAACCTGTGCAACCTGACACAGCAATGCTCTGAAGCTAGGGCCCCAGACATATGCAGGAGATGGTGATGCTGATCCCAAATCCCAGCTTACACCATTGTAGACTTTCAGGGCAGGGCTTCTTACCCCATTTCCCACCATCTCTCTGACATCAGACCGCTTAGAGTGGCTGCTGCTTAGACATGGCCTGGCCCCTGAGGGATTCTGTTTCACTCTCAAACTCTGGGAACCCCCGGGGAGCTTTCAGGAAGCTCTGGAGAGACCCAAATCTATTTCCCCCTTTAGCAAAAGCAATTGCGCGTTCTCTTTACTCTGCAGGGGAGTATATGGGTTTCTCCTCTACAAATGGTATTATTATTGAAAAACAGACTTTTAAGGCAATGGCTTATCTGGGGATCCCTTGTCAACTCAGCTCCGTTTAGCCAACTTTCCACCCAACGGAGCAAGTCTGCTCTGCCAGCAGCACCCCTCCACCCACCCCACATACAAGGATGCCTCCTGGGTAAGGGTGGGGGGAGTGACCAGAACCCTGCCCTTCTGATGGTGGAGGGCAGATTGGGCGAGGGGGAGGGAGAGGGGATTCCCTCAGAGCCCCTCCCTGCCTGCAGGCCAGGGCTCCTGACCCTCTCAGTGGCTGCTTCCTGCTCCACAATCAGCCCATCCTTCTTCCTGGGGGAGGGGAGGGCAGAGGCCGGGCTAGGTCTCCTCCTAGCTCTGCTGAGGACATGCGGCATTTGACCTGCGACCCCGCAGGAAATTCTTCTGACCTGAGGCGAACCTCAGGAGAAACGCCATGACCCCACAGTGGACAAAGGGCCTTGCTGAGACCTCTCCCCTCCTCCCCTAGCCGTAGATCTCTTGACTCAAGGGGGCAGATCAGAGAATCCCCGGGAATTAACTCACAGCCCAAGCAGCTGGGGCTCTGGTCTCAGCTGAGGAAGAAGGGGAGAACCTGAGAGGTAGGGTGGCCGTGCACCCTGCATGCCTGGGACAGCCCCACCTGAGGGCATTGTCCATGTACAATTGTCAATGCACTTCTTTTTCCAGGACAGAAACTCTCCGGTTTGGATGATAACTTTTATGGTCATCCTAATAGGAAAGGGACTTCCAGAGAACATGCGCTAGCACCTACTTCATTAATTCTACAAAGATTGAGCCTCTGTCCCATGCTGGGCACACCCTGCAGGGCTGGATATGGCACTGGGTAAAATCCAGTGAAGTCCTTGCCACAGGGGATCATGGTTTTGGCAGACACAGCCCCAAACCCACTAGAGCACAATGTGGAACTTCCAGGGGAAAATGATTCATTTTCTTTTCTTTTCTTTATTTCAGACCGGGTCTTGTTCTGTTGCCCAGGCTGGAGTTCAGTGGCGTGATCACAGCTTACTGCAACCTCGACCTGCCAGGTTCAATCCATCCTCCTGCCTCAGCCTCCTGAGAGGATGGGACTAGAGGGATGAGCCTAGCTAATTTTTTATTTTTTGTAGAGACGGGGTCCCACTATGTTGCTGGTCTCAAACTCCTGGACTCAAGTGATCCACCCACTTCAGCCTCCCAAAATGCTGGGATTACAGGTGTGAGCCACCACACCTGGCCAATTCATTTTCTTAAGGGGTCTCAGAGGAGGTTCACTCTCAGCTGCCTCCACTCCTTTCTCTCTACTCAAACCGGTAGTGATAGTGAGAGCTGAAGAAGAGCTCAGAGAGGCGTTTCAGATATGGTCTTCCTTCTGCATGGTCCATGTCCCTGTTCCCAGCCCCAGTGCATTCATTCATCGTTGTGCTCACTAAATACAAAGCGTGGGCTGTGTGTCAAGTGCTGTGTGAGTGGAGAAGAGGGTGTGAAATATTTGCCTCCAGGACTTACAGGCTGGGAGCCAGATAAATGCTAAACAAATCACCCAACAATAAACTCATGGATTACAGGTATTGGGAGAGTAAAGATGTGAGAAAGGGCATTGAGAGAGCACATCCTGGCTGAGGACAAAGTAGGAGAAGAAATGCTGTGCTCACCTTCAGGGGACTTTTAGGAGTGAACACCTCATGGGAATTTTAAGCCCAAAGACAAGCCCATATGGATTTGAGTTTCATTAGTAAGAATCAGAAAAATGAGCCCTTGGGTGAAAAGGGCAAGGGGGTGGATGTGTCGGCCAAGAAGAAAGGATGGAGTGCACAGAGCTGGAGCCTGAGCCCATGATTAGGTGTCACGCAGATGGAAAGGCAGGATTTCCTGGACCTGAAGCTCGGAAGGTCTCTAGAGGTCATCCTGTCCATCTCCTGCCTCTACAGGAGAGGCTTGGAAGGGGTGGGTGTCTCTGTTAAAGGCTTCGGAGCGAATAATTCTACACCCATTCTGTGTTTAACACCTCTTGCTTCAAGAAGTCCTTACCACCATCTGGGCTGGGAGCAGTAGCTCACGCCTGAAATCCCAGCACTTTGGGAGGCTGAGGCAGGTGGATCATTTGAGGTTAGGAGTTCAAGATCAGCCATGCCATCATGGTGAGACCCCATCTGTACCAAAAAGAAAAGAAAAGAAAAAATTAACTGCGAGTGGTGGCACATGCCTGTAGTCCCCGCTACTTGGGAGGCTGAGGCACAAGAATTGCCTGAACCCAGGAGGCAGAGGTTGGCGAGAGCAGAGATCTTATCCCTGCACTCCAGCCTAAGCAACAGAGCAAGACTCTGTTCAGTAGAAGTCCTTACCACGATCTAAACCCCTCATCTTCCCAGGAAGATCAGCAGATCCTGGGAGTAGGAGGAGGTAGGGAAAAGACAGAGGTCATGTTTGACCTCTGTGTGGTGTCCTGGAATCATTACCTCCATGACTCTGCTTTTCTATTCTCTTCATCTAAAGTTATAAAGGGGCTGGGCACAGTGGCTTATGCTTGTAATCCCAGCACTTTGGGAGGCCGAAGTGGGCAGATCACTTGAGGCCAGGAGTTTGAGACCAGCCTGGCCAACATGGCAAAACCCTATCTCTACTAAAAATACAAAAATGAGCCAGGTGTGGACCTGGCTGGGAGAGGACCCTCATCCTCCCTGAGCTCCTGCTCTCTTGGATGAGTGCTCCTCACTCTTGCCCCTCATTTCCTAGCACCATTGAGGAGCACCTCAGAGCCAGTGTGGGATGGGCTGGAGTTGGGCCTATAGATACATGGGCAGAAGAGAAATGCAGAGAGTCCTCCATAGCCTGTGTATACATGGGTTTTGGGTAAACCTTCTTTGCCATCGGGCATGGTGCATGCCTACAATCCCCGTTACTCGGAAGGATGAGACAGGAGAACTGCTTAAATCCGGAGGCAGAGGTTGCAGTGAGCCAAGACTGTGCCACTGCACTCCAGCGTGGGTGACAGAGCAAGACTGTCTGAAAAAAAAAAAAAAAAAAAGTTGTAAAGGAACTCAATATTCATCACTATGAAGTTGCCATTTTACACAAATGCCTGATAAAAAAGTATAATTTCCTTTACAGTATTAATTCAACAGGTCTGTGATGAACCATACCTCAACTTTGCTATGCAGGAAGCTTCCAGATTTATGCATAAGAGCAATAATAAAACCATAGTTAAAATTTGTCGACTATTTACTTTGTGCCAGACCCTTTACCTGTATTGGTTCCTTTATTCCTCACAGCAATCCATAAGGCGGTGCCTTTATGATGTCGCCTTTACAGGTGAGGAAACAGGGAAGTCAAGCAACGTGCCCAAGTTCTCAGGATAGTGGACACAATGATGGGCCTCCAAAGATGCCCACTTCCCAAACCCCAGAACCTGTGACTATGTTAAGGTGCAAGATGAAAGGGACTTTGTAAAGTAATTAATTTAAGAATCTTGAGATGAGGAGATTATTTTAAATTATCTAGATGGGCCCTTTATAATCACAAAGGTTTTTATAAAGGAAAGACGGAGTTAGGAGATCAGAGAAGGAGATGTGACAAAGCAAAGCAGAGAAGCAGAGATGAGATACACACATACACACACACAGAGAGAGAGAGAGAGAGAGAGAGAGAGAGAGAGAGAGGAGTTGAAGGTACTGAGCTCCTGGTTTTGAAGCTGAAGAAAGGGACTGTGAACCAAGGAATACAGGTGTAGGTGTCTTGCATCTGGAATCCAGGAAAGGCAAGGAAACAGATCCTCTCCTAGATTTTCCAGAAGGAACACAGCCCTGTGGATCCATGTGTTGGACTTTTGACTATCAGAACTGTCTGATAACAAACTTGTATTTCACATTGGTGACTTGTTACAGCACCAACAGGAAACTAGTCCACACAGCCAGCAGGAGTAACAGTAGCTGCCATGGGATGGGTGAGTTAATCACGTCACGAAAACTCTACCTAGAACCAACCGCCTCTCTCCAGTCCTTGCTCTGGAGCACTTCGATGAGTGAGCATCTCCCAGGGTCACATCCTCCCCATCTAACCACGGACCTCGTCCTCCCCCAGCTCCTGCTCTGGGCAGCACCTCACTCTTGCCCCTCATTTCCTTGAACCATTGGGGAGCACCTCAGAGCCAGTATGGGATGGGCTGGAGTTGGGGCTTTAGAGACATGGACAGAAGAGAAAGGCAGATGGTCCTCCACAGCCTGTGTGTACATGGGTTTTGGGGAAAACGACCCTCTTTGCCGTCAGACATCAATATCTTCATTGCAAGAGCAGAAAGGGAAATAGCTGGAGCAACTGCACGTGTAGCTGAGGGTGAGGTCCAGGTGTGAGCACATGAACAGGAGGCTGAGTTGCTGGGGGATCTGCGTGGTCACAGGTGTGTGATGCGGTGGGGACTGGGGGCTGGCCCTCTGCCAGAGCATCAGAACAGAGGAAAAGCACTCCAAAGCACTCTGGAGCACAGTCCTTAATGCTGGCCTAAAGGAAAGTATTGGTCTTGAAGGAAGGGGGCTTCAAAGGCCCCTGAAGAGGGATGAGGGTTTTATTTTGAGGCTGGGGGAGGGAAGGGGGCAAGAAAATGTTTCATAAAGGCCCCTCCATAGAACTTCTGGACTTTGCTGCCACCTTGTGGAAAGCGTTTAGAAGGCAGGGTTGTGGCCGCCCGGCCCAAAGATTGACATGTCACTGGGGTCTTTAGGGTGGATACTTTTTTCTCATCTGAAGTGGGGATGGGGGGGGGGGTTCTCCCAGGCATATGGTACTGAATTCCCAGGCTCCCCTAGTCCCAGCTGTCATACTCATGATGTGTCTCTGTGCCAAGAGTTTAGCTCTCTTTGCAGATACAGGGACACAGGAGGTGGTGTTGCATAGGAGGGGCCCAGAAAAGTGTGCCAGTATCCCATAGGCTTTCCCAGAGCAGGAACTCAAAGGTGTGGTTTTAGGGAGGACCTGTGTGCAAAGAAGCTCTGAGTGTGCAGAGGCAAAGGAGAGAAGGTGGTAATGGGAGAAAAAAGTCAGGAAGTTGGGCACAGAGGTCTGGATTCAGCCTGGTAGGGACAGGAGCTTTACCCCGGTCTGGGCTTATGCTGAGTGACCAGTTCATCTCACCCTGCTCATCTGTAAAATGGGGAAATGAAGGAGAAAGGCTTCTCCTCCACAGTGCCCTAGAGCACTTCTCACCCATTCAGAATGAGATGTGAGCCCTCCGTATGCCACTAGCCATCTCCCCACCACAGCCTCCTGATTTCCCTGGACTTTTGCCCCATATTGGGAGTACGGTCCTCACCACGCCTATGAGCCAGGTACTAATATGATTCCCATTTTACAAGTGAGAAGATTGAAGTACAGGGCAGCTAAGTGCTTGTCCAGGGTTTCAGAGCTAGCCTGTGTTGGGGCCAGATTTCAAGTTTTGGATCTCCCTGTCCACATGGCACTCTTTCTCTGTCCTCAATAAATATGTTTCAAAAAAGGAATGGGAGTGGTCAGGCTTTGGGTGTGCCAGCTCTGGGAGCCCTCCCAACTGGAACTCTGATAGAAAATTGAGGCAGATCTTCTCTTCTTCCTGATCTGCCCCTTCCCAACCTCAAGAGATAAAGGTCTCTTTTTAAAGGCTTCTAGGAAATGAGATTCCAATCCTTCCCTTTCCACTCCCAATCTAATTCATGTTAGTAATAGCATTATCAGAAAGTTCTTCCTACAGTCTAAACTCCATGCCTCCAGATAGAAGAAAGAGAATACAGATCAAGCTTCTATTTCAGAGAGGGATATTCTTGGTCTCTAAAACCAGGGTTTAATTCTCTAACCATGACAGTCAGGGCTGGCCAATCACAGGCCTCAATGGGATAGCTTAAATTATAGAGGACCAAGTTAGAAAAAAGAAAAAAAAAAAATACCCAACTTCCAGAGCTGATACTGCAGCTGATAATTAATTATCTGCTGTTTGTATGCACTGGTAGGGCTCCCCCAACCTCTCACTGATCAGGGTGCACAGTGTGGCCTGGGAATAAGACCAGTGAGTTGGCGTCAGGTCAAGACAATTGTGTGGGGACCATCCAGAACCTTCTCGACTTCATCCTCCCCCCTCCACCCTTCCACTTCCCTCCAATCAAGGGAGGAGCTGCCCTCTCTCACTCACCTCCCCTCCCCAAACATTTGGGAGGGAGGAAAGAGAGGGAGTGATTAGCACGGGGCATTGTCCCCAGATAATGGGCCCCAGCTGCTGCATGAAAGAAGAGACAAAGCGCCTGGCGGCTCCACACGCATTATCCCCTCGTTAAATCTCTGTTATTAGATTAGATTCAAAATGTATTGATTCAGAAGCTGGGGGGAGGTGGGGGAGGGAAGAGGATCTGGCTGGTGAATGCTGAACTGCACCTCTCTGCAAGCTCTTCCTCCCCCTCCTTCACCCAACCAGGCAACTTTTCTGCCTCAGGTCTTCTGAAGGGAATCTCCCCTATGCCTATATCCTGGCCTCTGAGTGCAGCCACTCTGCCTGAGCTATTGGGAAAACCACTGAGTGTCCACTCCTGGGAGGTGCCCTTGAGATCCTGGAGGCCAGGTTGCCAACGTCCAGAGGAAAGGCAGCCTGCTTTCCAGGATGGCAGGAGACAGTCTCCATGGCTTTGAAGCAGCGCCAGTCGCAAACTCACAGAAGGGTTCAGGTTGGGCACTTCCAGAACCTTTGATGGAATATTTTTAGTAGAAATGACATCACTGAGAAATGGGGTAAATGGGAAAAGGAAATGAGAACTGGGAGTACTTGTAGGTGAATAGAGAAGGCTGCAGAAGAGAAGTGGTGATGGGCAAGAGAATTGGCAAGCTTCCCGGAAGCACTTAGAAAGACATGAGTGTTTCTGGTCTCCTTTCTGCTAGGACAGAATGAGAGGCAACTGGCTAAAGTGTCAAGAGGAGAGGAGGAAGCAGCTTCCAGGAGGTATAACAGGTGGGAGGGAAATTCTGGGTGTTCTCAAACCCTTGATGGAGCAAAGGTCTCCTTGGGAGAAGACCAAGATCGGTACTGATGATCAGGAGTTAGCTCACTGGGGGGGTTCTCTGGCCCTGGGCCTCAGTTTCTCATACCTGGGCAGCACAGCCCCCATGCCAGATCGATGAGCTGATTGGATGTAGCTACTGGAGCAGAAGATGTTACATGCGGTGGCTCATTCTCGAGGTGGTTAATTGGCTGCCTTGATGCTGGGCTCTGTCACCCCATTGATTGTGGGTGAAGGGTGGGGAGAGGACGATGGAGAATCAATAGGATGATTAGTGTCTTACTAGCTCTCTGGTTGGACACTTTGCCAATAGCCACCCATTTACTGACCAGTGATGCACTGACAGTGCCAGAATGTTCACCTTCCTATTCCTCTGGCCTGAGACACGAGAATCACCAAACAGCATGGCTGGTCCAAGCAAGTCCTAGTGGAATGGGGCAGCTTTTGGTTCTAAGACCAGGCTCCAACAGATGGGCGCCAAGAGGCATCCCAAGAAAGAAGTGATGAGCACTCCCCACCTTTAGCCCAATCTCTGCTCAGCAGGAGACAACAATTGTGAGGGCCAATCCCCAGCCTCACAATCTTTTGCTTTTTGCTGGGAGACCCTAATCTCTATCCATCAACAAAGCAAAAATAAATATAAAATTTCTAATGAATCCCTGATAACTAGAATCAAAACACATATGTCTGGAGTGGAAGTATCAGATGAAACTTCAATACTAGTTCATCTTAGGAACAACCAGCCAGTTAGACAGTATTCTATGAGTTCTTTCTGCATGCCAAAGAATCTGGGATGAGAAGCTGAGAGAAGCTAAACTAGACAAGCCCCCTTCCTCAGCCACTGTGCTCTTTTAGACATGAAGCTCCAAAGATCCCATGAAAAGTTTTGCCCAATGGTTTATGAACTAGAATTACAGAGTTTGGGGTCAGTGGAATATATAATTTCAGGTTTCCCATACTGAGTCCCTTATAATTGGGTGACCTGGACCAACTGAGGAGGCAGTGAAAATGTTAGAAGAACTCATTCCAGAAAGTCCTTTTGAGTCCTCTCCCTTTAGCCCAGCAGCATTGAATCCCTCTCCACCATGTCTTCCTCAGAGTGACAGGCAGCCCAAGACAGGGAGAGGGACAAGGCTGGAATGAGACTGAGACAACCAAGGAAAGCCTTGTCCATACATTGCAGACACTAAGATAGGTCGCCCTTGGTGAGGTCTCACCTTCTTTTTCTCTAACTACTTGTTAGGTTGATGAAGCGATGGGGCTGGGTGTTCCTCAGCATGTCTTAAATTCTGGTGTCTGGGAGAGGGAACTAGGATATGAGAAATATGATCAAAGACCATTCTACTAACTCTACGTCCTCCTGGCCCTGCTTTCTGGTGGATGTGCCAGGGACTGACTGCTGACAATTCCCAAAGGAGATAAGAAATCCAAGCCGAGTGCAGTGACTCATGCCTGTAATCCCAGCACTTTGGGAGGCCGAGGCAGGCAGATCACGAGGTCAAGAGATTGAGACCATCCTGGCCAACATGGTGAAACCCTGTCTCTACTGAAAATACAAAAATTAGCTGGATGTGGTGGCACGTGCCTGTAATCCTGGTTACTTGGGAGGCTGAGGCAGGAGAATCGCTTGAACCCGGGAGGTGGAGGTTGCAGTGAGCTGAGATCACGCCACTGTACTCCAGCTTGGCCACAGAGCGAGACTCCATCTCAAAAAAAAAAAAAAAAAAAAAAAAAAAAAAAAAAGAAAGAAAGAAAGAAAGAAAGAAAAAAAGGAAGAAATCCAAACTTTGGCTTTCTTGGTGTTTCCCAAACACCAAACCAGCTGGTGCTGGCCGTGGTGCTGAAGATCTCGTCTCTGTTCCGTTGCAGCATCCACTTGCAGGGAAAGAGCTTGCTCCCACCTTCACTAAAAGATCATGAGCCCAGGTAACAGGGTTGTGTGGACCCTTCCAACATCTTTCCAAGGGGTTGCAAAGCCGAGATTCCCCCCACTCTTCTATCCATTGCTAAGTGTTCATGGTCCTGAGCCTCATACCTTAAATCCCACCTCCTAGTGTTTCTTCTTCATAATAGCTACTTAAAGTATAAAGAGTAACTTACATAACTGCAAACCCACCATCTAATTTAAATGTGAAAACCAGTATGACTGAGAATCCCTGTATACACCTACTTAGTCTCATCCTTCACTCCTTTTCCAGATTACTAATATTATGAAGTTAGTGTTTATCCTTCTTGTGCAAATGCTTTTCAACCTATTTGTCATCTCCCAGTTTCCTAGGCCTGCAGGCACCAATCTCTCTCTCTCTCTCCTTTTTTTTTTTTTTTTTTTTTTTTTTTTTTTTTTTTTTTGACAGAGTCTAGCTCTGTCACCTAGGATGGAGTGCAGTGGTACGATCTCGGCTCACTGCAACCTCCGCCTCCCAGCTTCAAATGATTCTCCTGCCTCAGCCTCCTGATTAGCTGGGATCACAGGCATGCACCACCACGCCTGGCTAATTTTTGTATTTTTGCTTTTCTTTTGGTATACGAGAGGTTTCACCATGTTGGCCAGGCTGGTCTCAAACTCCTGACCTCCAGTGATCCCCCTGTCTTGACCTCCCAAAGTGTTGGGATTAACTAACTGTAAATCTCTTCTTCTAACCATCCAACCTCTTCCCAAAGCTGCTGACAAATGGTTAAGAAGAGAATTTAGGGATTCACTGCATTTTATTCTTCCCACTCCCATCATCTGATAGGGGATGGATGTTCAGGGAAGCAGCCACAAGTGAGGTGAAGAAAGAGACACTAGGGGTTACAGAAGCCTAGTACAGAGTTATCAGGCCTATGTAGTAGAGAGTTGGTTTTGCCTTCAACCTAAATGCAAAGTTGTGAGAGAGGAGCAGAATTCCAAAGTCCCTTATTCAGGGGAGGGTCAATGGGGAAAGGCTTGATATATACACAAATGGAGTGGACTTAGGAGTGCCTGAGTTTCTCCTGATCTAAGAGAGCATGTTTTAAAGCCATGGTGAGCTGCTGGGGGTGGGGCAAGGGTGTAAGGCCCTTGAACACCCAGTTTTTGGTGGAAGGGTTCAGACCTTGGCTTGGGATTGCTGAGATGAATTGGCATTGGAAACAGGGCATGGGACTTTGTCTGTGTCTTGAAAACGTCCCTGGCATTCCCTGGGTCTTGAGGGGCCTAAACAGAAATCCTTTGCCCTCACCTAACCAGGCCTGTACCCCTTCCTCCACTGGGCTGTACCCACTCAAGCATACTGCCAGATGGACCAGAGCATAACCAGGGTGATGCTGTAGGCCAGCACCGCCAGCAGGTAAATGTGGAACAGCAGCCTGTCCAGCACGGAGCCCACGCGCAGCCAGTCTCGGGCCACCTCTCGGATCTCATCCCGCTTCTCCAGGAAGTGCCGGATGGAGGACAACTCCTGCAGCAGCCCACACACTGCCAGCGAGGCCTCCCGAGGTGGTGGGGGAGGGCTACATCTGCCCCTCGGGTTCTTCTCCAAGTCCTGGGATCCTCCCATGTGGTTGCAGTGGTTTCTCATGGCTGGAAGAAGAGCAGAGCATTGGCAGGAGAGGGAGACCTTGGGTGGTGACCTGAACATGGTCCCTTATGCTTCTATAGCCTGCACATTTTTGCTGGGAATAACTTTTTTTCCTCACTCTGTCGCCCAGGCTGGAGGGCAGTGGTGCGATCTAGGCTCCCTGCAACCTCCACCTCCCGAGTTCAAGCAATTCTGCCTCAACCTCCCGAGTAACTGGGATTACAGGCACATACCACTACACCTGGCTAATTTTTTTTTTTTTTTCAGTAGAAACGGGATTTCACCATGTTGGCTAGGCTGGTCTTGAACTCTTGACCTCAAGTGATCCACCTACTTTGGCCTCCCACGGTGCTGGGATTACAGGTGTGAGCCACCGTGGCTGGCCAGGAACAACTTCAGACATAAAAAGTATAAAGAGTAACTTACATAACTGCAAACCCACCACCCAATTTAAATTGAAAAACCAGTATGACTGAGGACCCTAGTATCTCTGGGTACCTGAGTACCCAGACTCAGACTCACGACTGAGTACCTCTCCTTATGCACATCCTCCACCCCTCTTCCAGATCATTAATATCAAGAAGTATCCTTCCTATACATTGCTTTTCAACCTATGGGCTTTCCTCAGCAATTGGATATCCATTATTTCATTTGAGCTTCACAATAGTCTCACAAGAGAGGCAGAGGAGGTGTGATTACTATTCCTTTTTTTTTTTTTTTTTCCGGAGACCAAGTCTCACTCTCTTGCCCAGGCTAGAGTGCAGTGACGCAATCTCGGCTCACTGCAACCTCCGCCTCCCCAGTTCAAGCGATTCTTCTGCCTCAGCCTCCTGAGTAGCTGGGATTACAGGCGTGTGCCACCACGCCCAGCTAATTTTTGTAATTTTAGTAGAGACGGGGTTTCCCCATGTTGGTCAGGCTGGTCTCGAACTCCTGACCTCGTTTGTGATCCACTCCCCTCAGCCTCCCAAAGTGCTGGGTTTACAGGTGTGAGCCACTGTGCCCAGCCAACTATTCCCACCATATAAAAAATGGTGAAGCTGAGAGAGGTTAGGTAACTAGCGTGTGATCACATACTTGGAGGATCATTTAATGGTGAGACCACCAAGGCTCAGGTGTCTGGACTCCCAATCTACTGCTACTTCTGCTCCATTTTGTTGCCTCAGAGGGGCAGGAGGATGGAGGGTGCTGCTCTCATGTCCCTGACTGCAGGTCCTGGACCAGGAAATGCACCTACAGAAGTGGCTTCCTTCACCAAGGTAAATTAGGCACTAGGCTGGCAGACTCATTCACTAGCTCTTGATGAGATGGCCTTAGATGAGCCAAAAATCTCATGTGAAAGGCCTGGCCCTAGCCAGGAGGAAGGACAAAGAGGAGTGGAGTGGAGAGGAGTGGTTAGAAAGAAAAGCTTAGAGTTAGATGGACCTGGGTTCTACCAATTCCTGGCTCTGTGATTTAGGACAAGCAAGTTCTCTATAGCTCTGCTTCCCTTATTTGAAAAATGAGAATGAGAATCCTCTTGGGTTGTCATGAGTATTACATGTGATCATGTAGACAAAGCACTTTGCACACACCTGGCACAAAATGTTCAGTGAATAAACCAACCAACTAACCACCACCACCACCAACAAATGGTAGCTGTAACAATTCCTCAGGAAGTATGAACTCCACATTTAATGTCTCTGTGCCTCATAGGTGTTTGAGATTCTAAAGAACCTGGTATTTGGGCTGTGTATTTGTTGTTTTTAGTTTTTAGTTTTGAGACAGGGTCTTACTCTGTCTCTAAGTGGGATGCAGTAATGCGAACACAGCTCCCTGCAGCGTCAACCTCCTGGGCTCAAGTGATCCACTTCAGCCTCCTGAAGTAGCTAGGACCACAGGAGTGTACACCGCCATGCCCAGCCAACTTAAAAAAAAAATCAGTAGAGATGAGGTCTCACTATGTTGGCCAGGCTGGTCTTGAACTCCTGGGCTCAAGTGATCCTCCCACCTCAGCCTCCCAAAGTGCTGGGATGGTAGGCATGAGCCACCATGCCCTGCTTTGGGCTGTTTAGAATAAGAGTTTTAGAAATCCCAGTGCCAGTATTTAACTGTCTGAGGCAGGGAGACCAATAATTGCCTAAGGAGCATCCATTTGACTTCCCCCATGGGTCCTTCCTAGAGAGAGGCCATTCTCAGCCCAGAGGTCTCAGCTCCTGACATGCTGAGCCTCTGGGATTCCTACCCTCTCTGTCAATATCCAAGGTGATGAGAGGTTGTGTAAGTGAAGAAAGGGTCTGGACTGACACCTTTGGTTGAAGTCTGCCCCTCCCAATAAGGCAGGGCATGGGATGCCATGTGCAGTACAGCACCTCCTTGGCAGGCCACATCCTCCAGAGACTTTCCACAACATCCAAGCCAGAAGCTGCCCCTCTGTGTGGACTCTTCCTTTCTGTTTCTCACCTGAGCAGTCATCAGTCTTGGTGGCTTGGGAGGTAGCTGGAGGCTTCTGGGAAGTCGACTGCTCCCGCAGACAAAGTAGCCAGGCAATTCTCTCTAGAACCAGGTGACGCAGCCAGGCAGGCACGGGCTGCTGCAGGTCTTGCTTGTGCACCAGCCGCACAATGAAGATGGTCTCAGCCAAACTTATCACCAGCAGAGCCATGCACACCACAAAATAGACACCTGTGCAGTCCAGGGCAGAGGCAAGAGACACATACAGGAGGTGGGAGGGGGTGAGTTTCTCACCAGACTGAGCTCTGCTGCCAGGAGAGACCTTACCAATGAGAGGAGTGCCGATGGCAGTGGCCGGCAGCGTGTCAGAAACGATGATCAGGAAGACCGAGTAGCCCAGGAGGAGTGTGATCTTGAAGGAGACCCTCTCACCACTGTTGGGGGGCAGGTAGAAGCCCACGATGTCCATGACCATGAGGAAGATGCTGGGCAGCAGCAGGCTGACCACATAGAAGAGGGGCCGCCGGCGGATGACCACCTGGGATCGGGAGAGGAGCTTGTGGGAAGCCTGGGGCACACAGGCTCTGCTCCCAGGAACCACCCCATAAGCTCAGACTCCTTGTTTTATGGGGCTTCCAGCCTGGATTACTCAGAGAAGAAAACAGACAGACCCCATACCCTGTCTCTCAATCCAGGCTTATGGCTGTTTAGAATAAGTAAGGGACATTCACGGAGTTTCCCCATCTACTTCACTGAAGTTCCAGATGTGTGCAACCTGGAGTTGGACAAAGGCACAGAAGTTCTTCCCAGCATGCCTCCTTAAGTCTACCTGGGTGTGAAGCTTTATTCACCATTTTACCCACATTCACTCCCACTCACATAGAACTTCATTTCTGCATAGCAGTGACTGCTTTCCATGAACTCCTGAAAGTCGGGCAGCACCCCCAGCAACTCCCATTCTCCCTGGTTCATGAAGACACTCTTGTCGAATTTCACCTTTTCTGGCAAGCGCCACAAAGAGATGTTGATGTCCTGGACTGAGAGAGAATAAAGCAAGCCAGCTTTGGAATCTAGTGCCCAGAGCCTGCTGGACCCTGTGATAATGGGACACAGGTGGGCAGCAACGAAGGGGAGCTGATATCCGATGGCCCAACCTCAGCCTCAGCACATCACCTTCAGTCTCGCTGTCCTCAGCTACAAAATAAGGTACTCATCATACCTCTCTCACAGGGCCACACTGAGGGCAGATGAAGTCTTAAATGAAAACACACAGTGCAAAGAACCGTGCAAACCATTCATTAAAAAATATTTTCTTTCACACACACACACACAAACACACACGCACGCCCCTTCCAAACAGCTTTCTAGGTTTCCCTGTTAGAATTACCCATTGCAAAAATGAACAGAAGTCAACATTCTTCACCTTTGCCTTGATGGAACTGCCTGTCTTTAAAAGTGAAATAAGACAATAAGCAAAATCCTCACTTATAGATTGCAATTCCACTTCTCAACATCTGCAGCAGAGACATATGCACTGGTAAAGATAGGAGTATCCATTGCAGAAAAACATTGGAAAATACTGAAATATCCATCAATCATAAAAATGCTTAATAAGCTAGGATGCAACCAAAATCATTAGATGTTTGCATTGGTGGTAGTGGTGAGCACAGCTGCCTTCCAATATCCTGAGCTATTTTATAGCTGCTAAAATTTTTGAGGATGACCTAAATATGCATGAACTTCGAAAAATGTCCAAGACCTATTGTTGAGTAAAAGAATCAAGTAGTAGTATATAATAATATATAGAGATATATTTATCTAAAATACAAACTCATAAAGCAATTTCCATGTACTTTCCATAGATGTGTATGTGTGTATGTAAATGTGTAGAGAAGGATTTGGAAAAATATGCTGTTCTAGATGAAGTTTCTACTGATAAAAGTGGTTAACTCTTGTTGATGAAGTTTGGGATTGAGGGTAGAAGTCAAAGGAGATGTTAGTCTTATCTGTAGTTCTGGTTTTGATCAAGGCAGTCATGCATCACTGTCATAACTTAAGTTTAAGGTAATGAATACATCAAAACAGAAGTGGGGAATGCCTTTTTTTTCTTCTTCTTCTTTTTTTTGAGACAGAGTCTTACTCTGTCACCCGGGCTGGAGTGCAGTGGCGCAACCTCGGCTCACTGCAACCTCCGCCCTCTGAGTTCAAGTGATTCTCCTGCCTCAGCCTCCCAAGTAGCTGGCATTACAGACGCCTGCCACTGTGCCTGGCTAATTTTTTGTATTTTTCGTAGAGACGGGGTTTCACCATCTTGGCCAGGATGGTCTTGATCTCCTGACCTCGTGATTCACCCACCTCGGACTCCCAAAGTGCTGGAATTACAGGCGTGAGCCACCGTGCCCGGCCTGGGGGATGCCTTCTTGCAGCAGAGTGGTGTACACTTCACCAGCCCTCTAGCAAGCCCTTAGCTAACATTCATCCGCTCGGTAACATTTGCTGAGAATCTTCCTCTGTGCCAGGCCCTGTGCTGGGGATCTAAAGGTGGGCAAGAAATCATGTCCCCGCCCTTTCCAAGTTTTCTTACTTTTTATTTTTATAGGGTCTCATTATGTTGCTCAGACTGGCCTCAAACTCCTGGGCTGAAGCAATCCTCCTGCCTTGGTCTCCCAAAGTGCTGAGACTACATTTGTGAGCCACTGCATCTGCCCCTTTCTAAGTTTATATCTAGGAGAGAAGTACACATTGAACAAGTACTTACATGGGTGACAGAGGTGGGGAGAAGACCAGGATGCCATAAATTGGGCAACAGGGATGGACTAGTCTAGGGGATGAGAGGGGAAACTGAGAAGCTGAAACTTATGCTGCCATCAGAAGGGTGAGTAGAGGGGTTGGCCAGGCTAGGTGTGGTTGGGGGGAGCAGGTGTGGGGCAGGATGGGAGAGGGAGGAAAGGGCCAGGTAGCATCGGAGAGGAAATAACATGTGATAAAGGGAAAGAATATGAGAGCTGGGTCTAGAAAGGAAGCCAATTGGGAGGGAGCAGAGTTCAGGGGAGCAGATGAGCCTGGAGCAGCGGGCTGTGGCAGAATCAGCTCAAGAGGGTGCAATGTGTTCCAAGGTACCTGGGCTCCCATTGAGGGGTTTTGAGTGACATGGTCAGATTGCATTTTACTAAAATCTCACTGGCTTCTGTGAGAATCACGAATTAAGGGGGACATGAATGCATGGGGAACCAGGTAGCAGGCTAAAGCAGAAACCTAGGCAGGAGACAAGGGTGGCTTGCATGGGGATGAAGGGAAATAAATGGGTCTGAGAGATGCTTAGTGCCAGATTCTGTTGGAGATATTGGAAAAAATTGTCCCTTACTGAGCATCTTGCAGTCAGTTCACACTCTTACTGAATACTGCTATATTAATGTAAAATACAAACTCATAAAACAATTTCCATGTACTTTCCATAGATGTGTATGTGTGTGTATATATGCACACATGCATGTGTGAATGTAAATGTGTAGAGAAGGATCTGGAAAAATATACTGGGCTATATGAAATTTCTACTGATAAAAGTGGTCAACTCTTACTGTTGGAGCAGCAAGAGTAGCAGATTCACCTCATGTAGAGGATGAGGAAGCAGAGGCCCAGAGGGTTAATAAGTGGTGAGTAGGCTGGATATGTGAAAAGGCATCCTGGGGAGCACTCCTTGCTCAGGTGTCCCTGGGGTCTCCCAACCTCCACCCCTGCCCCGGCGAAGCCCACATACTCACTGGTGTGCAGCCAGCTGGTGAAGGTCAGCGAGCAGTTCTGGACATCGAAGGGAAAGTTGTAGATGTCGAGGCTACAGGCAGTCACCACCTGGAGGGGCTTGTAGTTCTGAACTTCGCCTTGATGCCGAATATACACGTATGGGATATTTGGAGACTTTCCCACATCCACACTGGCCAGGGAAAAGGGGTCAGTTTGGGAGCTCAAGAGGCAGGGCAAGCCCTGGGGGCCTAAAGATCTTGGAACAACTGGGTAGGGAATGAAATTCGGGGAGGGTATAGGCAGCTGGACAACCTGGATGTTTTGTCTGGCCTCGGTTTTTCCAACCTTCCTATCTTAGGCTTCCTGACCTGCTGTTGTCAAGGCTACTTATCAAGCAGTAATGGGCATTTCTCCTTTATTCCCCTGGCTCCTGGCCACACAAGGCAGGGAGGAAAACCCATGGGCCCAAAAGCCATGGACAGTAGGGAGCGTGCCCAGCAGCCCCAACCCGTCACTGCCCCGGGCTGGGCAAAGCTTGGCTCCCAGGGAGCTTGGTGAAAGCAGGATCTTGTGTTCCATCCTGACTCTGGCTTCTCTTTGCTTTCACTGCTAGAAGTCCTTTGAAATGAAAATAATCATCTCTGGATGAAAAGGAGCTAAAGAAATTGATATGAATTCGGGAAAGCCAGAAAAGCCCCACAAGACCTCATTCCACTCTCTTAGCTGATCTCAAAGTGGTAGGCCCTCTTGAGTGACCACTGTGGCATGGAGTGGGCTGAGCCCAGGGTGCTAAGCCCTCAGCCTTCTCTGAGTTCAGGCTGAGGGATGAGAAGTCAAGACTAAGACCACTTCATTGTTGAAACTGGAGCTCCAGCAGAAACTAGGATTTCCCAGAACCCTCCAGTCTGAGCTATGCAGGGGATGGGGTGTGGTCAAGGTCAACTGCCTCCCTTGAAAAAATGTCAGTGGCACCCCCTGGAGTTGGATAATGCTGTGGGTCACCTTCCCTTTTCCCTCTGTCTCCCCAGTCGTCTTCCCTGCCCTTGAATTCTGAAACCCAATTAGTGGGCCCTGAATGAACCTGCAGGATGGGGAGAAGGAATGTTAGCTGGGGCCAAATGGGACCGTGTTTGGCTGCCAGAAATAAAGCCTGGTGGGACCCACTTCTTATTGGAGAAGCAATCTGTGGCCTGTCAGGTACATGTGTGACTTGGGAGGTCTAAGCGTGTCCCCCAGCTCCAAATCTCCTTTGGGGGCCAGAAGCAGCAGCCACTATCAGTGCTCCATTTATTTTTTTTGAGATAGTCTCACTCTGTCACCCAGGCTGGAGTGCAATGGTGTGATCTCGGCTCACCACAACCTCCACCTCCCAGGTTCAAGCGATTCTCTTGCCTCAGTCTCCCTAGTAGCTGGGATTACAGGTGCTCACCACCACGCTCAGTTAATTTTTGTATTTTTAGTAGAGATGGGGTTTCACCATGTTGGCCAGGCTAGTCTTGAACTCCTGACCCCAGGTGATCTGCCCACCACAGCCTCCCAAAGTGCTGGGATTACAGGTGTGAGCCACTGAGCCCAGCCAAGTGCTCCATTTTTTTTTTTTTTTAAGAAACATCTACTGTCTTCTTTAGAAGTGCAGCTGTCCCGTTAGGTGATTATAACTCAGTGTGAATTCATTCACTGGCTTCTTTCCGCGTGGCAGGGGCCTTTGGACTACGAAGTATGGAATTTCAACAATAAGCACAGAAAAGAAGGAGTTTTCAAAAGAAAAGAACAGAAAAGGTGGGAGAAGAAGACAAAGGGAATTTTGCTCACATCAGCTTTATCTATAGTTGGCGATTCCTGGTGGGACATCTCAAATGCAACAATGACAATCTTCTCTCTCTGTCCCCAGGCTTCTCCAGCCCCTAAGCCTCCTAGCCACCCCACAACTGATAACGATACTCACAACTCATTGATGAGAATGTCTGGGACCCAGATGCTGTCCGTGGGGATGGACAACTTGGTGATGTTGTCAAAGTCCTCAGGGTTCCACTGGAGAAACTCATCAGTCCAGTACTAGGGGAGGAGCAGAGATGGTCACGGGCAGCCCCCTCCATCTCCAGTGAGGGTCGCCTGCAACTCAGGCAGACTTCACCCTCAGTGCCCAGGAAACAGGTGGGCATCTTCTTGGGAGAAGCAGGTGTCAGTGGCATCCAAATCCCTCAGCAGTAACTGAGAGTCCCCCCACCTCTTCATTCACACTGTGCCTCCACACATAACTCAGCTAGATGCAGCCTTGCCCCGGGAAGGAAGTCAGTCATTTCGAATGCTGTGAGTTCCCCTCTGCCAGCTGAGAATCTCAGACAAATGACTTCTTGGATCTTGGTCTCAACATATTTATATGGAGATAATAACATCTACTTCACAGGGTGGAGATGGCTGTTGTTAAGTTTTGATTAGTGTATTCTCCATTTTCATGCCAGGATGGCCAGTCTAAAATGTAAATTTGATCATGTCACTCCCTTGTTTAAAATCCTTCAGGAGTGCCCCATTGCCTTTAGGGTAAAGTTAAACTTCACAGCCAACACAGGCTGATATAATCTGACCTCTGCTATCTCTCTAGCCTCATGTTTTGGCCATGCCTCTCTGTGACTTCTACACTGCAGCCATATGTAATGAAACACTGCTGGAACCTCTCTGCATACCCTGCTCCCTCTCCCCTATCTTCTTTACCAAGGTTCATTTTCCTCATCCTTCTGGACTTAGGCAAGGCATCTGTCTGCTCTCTTCTCCAGGACATTGTCCATGACCCCCATACCCTACGCTGGTTGACATGTGTCTCCTCTGTGCTCCCATGGTTAGCACCTTGTCCTTGCTATGTTGGAGTGGCTGTCTTGTTGCATTTCAGTTGTCAGTACCTGTATCTCGTCTTTGAGCTCATGGTGGGCAGGGCCTTGATCTAGTTTGTGTCTCTAATTCCAGTCTCTTAGCATAGTCGCTGGTATATGTAGACTGCCATTCCCTCACTGCTGATGCAAGCAACTGGGGCAAACAAGTGGCCCTAGAGCTCCAGAGGTGGGAGCTTGGCTGGATGTCCTGGAAAAGGAGCTCCAGTCTGCCTGTGCTTATTCGGGTCCATTCCCTTTGTGCGCTGCAGTAAGGGATCCCTCTGTGAGGCAGGGACGGAGCAGTATCCCAGGGATCAGCATTCTAGCTTCTTCCTCCACCCCATGCCCTGTCCCATGCCTGGTGGTGGTGATGGATGTGCCATAAGCTGTGGGGAGGGATAACAGAGATCCACGTATGCCAGGTGTGTCCCCAGAGCCTCTTGGGCGTGACCTCTTTCAGCTGTCCTCATGCTCCTGCCTCCGTGTGTTCAGCCACTTTAGTTTCCCCTCTGCTCTGACTTCTCCCCAACAACCCCAGGGGCTTCCAGAGCAGGACTCTTGGATAGTGACCTCCACTCTTTTCCTACCCCACCCCAGCTCGAAGCCAGAATTCCTGCCAAGCCTCTGACACATCCACACACCATGGGCTGACCCAGGCCCATCAGAAGCTAAAAGAGTGGGGAAATGGCCGAGGATGTGAAGACTAAGTGGCTGGAACGAACCATCCTGTTTCAATCACCCAATTTGGTTGCTGTCCAATTTGGCTGAATAAAAGGAAGAATGGTCTAGCAAATAGTGCTGGCTGAGAGTGAAGTGGCTGCCTTGTGAGTTCCCTTCAACAGACACTGAACAAGCCATAGTTTGGGGTGCTTTGAAGAACTTCAGAAGCCAGAGGAGATTTGGAGGGTTTCTCCTCCACTATCTTTAAGCCTCCTTCCATTCTCAGACCTGAGATGAGGAGATTCCACACTCCTGGTTCTCAGGCTGAGGGTGCCTCTGAGCCTCTTCCCTCACCTCCCGTCACCAAGGTTACTGAAACTCCTGACTCCTTCCCAGGAGGATGGGTCCCTATCCCAAGATACGGGGGCAGGGAGGGGTGGGTCTGCTCACCTGCCGGTACCAGATGTAGGTGGTCAGCACCTGATTCTTCTCATCCTGTGAAAGGAAAGGGAGCTTGAACAAGTAACCCTGTGGACTGGAGGGCCACCCCGCATACGCCAGCCCCTAAAGGAGAGGCTTCCTTCTGCCCCTATTGCTTTGGGAAGTAAAAGTGAAGAGCAGGGGCTGGGGTGGGGAAAGTAGATAGACTGGAGCTCCCTGGCCAGACAGGAAAAGTTAGTCATTCACTAGGGCACACCCGGAAAGAAGCAACAATGATTGATTGATTGATCGATCGATTGATTTTGAGACAGAGTCTTGCTTGTTCTGTTGCCCAGGTTGGAGTGCAGTGGCATAATCTCAGCTCATTGCAACCTCCACCTCCCAGGTTCCAGCGATTCTCATACCTCAGCTTCCCAAGTAGCTGGGACTACAGGTGCGTGCCACCACACCTGACTAATTTTTGCATTTTTTAGTAGAGATGCAGTCGCTATGTTGGCCAGACTGGTCTTGAACTCCTGGCCTCAAGTGGTCTGCCCACCTCATCCTCCCAAAGTGCTGGGATTACAGGCATGAGCCACCATGCTCTGCCAACAATGATTTATGTTTCAACTTCAAATATACATATAATGCCAGAAGCAGTGTCTTACGTCTGTAACCCCAGCAATTTGGGAGGTTTAGGCAGGCGGATGGCTTGAGGCCAGGTGTTCGAGACCTGGCTGGCCAACATGGCAAAACCCTGTTTCTACTAAAAATACAAAAATTAGTCAGGCGGGTTGACTGATTTTAGTAGAGTAATTTTAGTAGACTAAAATTAGTAGAGACTGTGAAGTTAGGTCCTGCCTACCTGACCCCAACACAGAGCCACTGCATCTCACAACTGCCTTCTTGTTTATCTCTGCACAATGTCTGCCTACCTCTTCTGAGCAGTGCACCCCACCCTACTGTGATAGTTGATGAAGGAATTGATGAATAATTGATCTGTTGGCTGATTCTTCAACAATCATTTAGTGACACTTGCCAGGTACCAGGGATGTTTGTAAGGCACTGAGGGCATAGAGATGCATGGGACAGTCTTAATCCTCATACAGCTGACATAGAGAGATGGTTAGCATTATGCAGTGTATGAAGAACCACATGTGGGAAGTGACTTCCTCACTGTACGGGTGTGGGAGCAGCAGCCACAGGGTGAGCCCAGGTTTCTGGTTTGGGCAGCTATGCAGATGGTGCTGCAATCCATCCTGAGCTGTGGTGCCAGACCATAGGTCCTATGGGTTCTCAAAGGCCTACCAAGCTGCATAGGGGGTGACTTGTCTCACATGGCCTTCTCCCACCCCCAAAAGGTCTGCCTGTGTGCAGTTCGGGGTTGAGCCTCACCACGTTGAGGATAGCATAGACAATGACGTCAATGGATACAGTGGTTGGCTTTCTCCAGTCCCTTACGGGGCGCACGCCCTTCCTGTAGTTGGTCAGAAGGTAATCCGACAGCCTCAGCAGAGCAGGTCTGGTGGTGTTTCGGCCCTGAAGGCCACCGCTCCTCCTGGCTGGGAAGGAAAACAGTTCAAAGTAAACACCAGCTCCCCCAAGTCTTCCCTTTGCCCTGGTTTGTAAGCTTTTAAAAGAGATGTATCCCCACCATCCCCACCTCACAAAATTCTAAAATATCCCCACAGACTGATATTCTCACCACTAGAGCATTTTGTCTGCAGAGATTGCTACCATAATTCAAATGGATTACCTTGTAGAAGGGACCTATGCATTCATTGACAGGAAGCAGAGATCTGGCTTAGAAGAGTAGGTGGCACGAGACAGCTGAGGTTCAAAGCAGGCTGAGGGCTAAAAAAGGTGGAGAGTAGGTGGCCCATGGGGCCTAAGCAAGGGCCTCTGGGGAGCAACAGGGAAGCTGGCTGTCAGGGTGTGATACTAAAAGCAAGAGGGTTGCAAGAAAGCATGACTCCAAGTGCACAATTTCTAAGCCCAAGGGTCTGCATCAGGGTTTTCCTCAGCCGAGGTCAAACCTCAGCATCTGCACACATCATCTACTTTTTGAGTCTGAAACTGGTAAAGAAAGAAGGAAGTATGGGCATCTGGTGAAAACTGACATTCCCTCTACATCCTGCAAAGCCACCCCAAGAGGATCCTCGCACCCTGCCCCAGGCACACACAAACTATGGGCAGAGGGCTGGCCCAGTCCACCTCCTAGGGTTGCTGTATGAGCAAACTTGATGGGCTTAGAAAGGCGGTTGGGGTGAGGTGTGGAGGGAACGAGAAGAAATCAAATGACTTCCCGGGCAGGTGGCCTATGGGAA
This sequence comes from Rhinopithecus bieti, assembly GCF_001698545.2. Taxonomy (NCBI): domain Eukaryota; kingdom Metazoa; phylum Chordata; class Mammalia; order Primates; family Cercopithecidae; genus Rhinopithecus; species Rhinopithecus bieti. The sequence continues at coordinate 4,906,836 of NW_016807677.1, forward strand.
CAAACCAGTAATGAGACAGCCCAGCTCCTGGGCCCTGGTCCTGTTCTATGAAGCTTTCATGTGCAGCTCGGTTTTCACACTGGAAGCAGTAGGAGTACTTCAGAAGGGTGGCCTGACATACAAAAGTGAAAATTCATGGGACGGTGAAGGGAGTACAACCTAGAGGGCAGCAAAGGGGAGCAGAGGGGAGATGGAGCTGGCAGGGTAGCCAGGATCTTTCACTAACCAGGTGCCAGCAGGCCTGGCTTTTGCTAAACAAGACTGCGTCTTCTCTCATCTTCTGTGCAACCAGGCAACAAATCAGTCCTGCGGATTCCCCGCCCTTTCACCCACTTTTCCCTGATAAGCTGCTGGCTTCCTTCAGAAGGACAGAGAAGAGCAAAGAGAGAACATACACACACACACACACACACACACACACACACACAATTTTTTTTTAAGTGTCTCCTTTGGAATAACATTAATGTACATATTCTTCACTTAACTTTAGAACAGTCCACCAGAGTGGCTATTTGCAGACAAGGATCCCCAAGCCCCAGAAAGGTGAACACCGTGCCCTGCAAGTGGAGGAACTGAGATTCAAATGCAGACCCGTGTGCGTCTTCACTACACCAGCAACAGCCTGGGTCCTATTGACTGGGATCCTGACCAGCTTGGAGAGCACTGAACTCATCCCAGCAGGCCCAGGGCAAAGGACCATTGCTGGGAGGGACAGAGTTTCTTCTCAGTCAAGGAAGCCCCCGACCACAGTCATCACTTACAGCTTGCGTTTTCTTAACCTACAGAGCATCCCCAAACGACTGCTCCCGGGAGGAAGGACGTCTTGCCCAGAGCCCTTTACGTCTGTCCAACCCCTGGATGGCCTCCTTCTAATTGTGCCCCAGTGTGCTCCACCCCAGCTCTGTAGGGACAGAAGCCTCCCAGAGGGGAATTAATATGGTCTGCAGCAAAAGGAAGCAGGCCCCTTTGTGGCTAAAACACCCTATATTCAAGGGAGTCAGGAAAGGACGGGCGTAGGGAATGTAAAGAGAAATTGGGTGTCACTGTAGTTTAGTCCTGGAAAGGAACTTGGGGAAACCTCAGACCCAGAGAATGAACCTATGCAACAAAACCAGTGAAGCTGAGGAAAGATGACTAGACTAGTTCTGGTCCCCACTCTGCTGCTAACAAACTGTGTGACCTTGAATGAATTACCCCCCCTACTCCTGGGCCACAGCGTTCCCATTTATAACAGGCAGGGGTGGACCAAATGAGTTCTAAGGTCCCTTGCAGCTTTCATTCAAAGAGTTTAGGGAAGGGGCAAAGAGGAGAGGAGCCCTCTCCTGGTGCCTGTCTTTTTATTGCTGATACGCCAGGCTACTTCTCTGCTCCCCTCTTTGCAAACTCCGCTCTTGCCCTGCCCCAGAACTCAACATTCCCCACTCTTTCTAGCTTGACCACCATGCTTCAAATGCTGTCATGCTCACAGATGGTAAGACAGCTGACCTCCCTGTAGCCACCCCGTTCCCCACCCTCGTCTCCACAGCCCTCCAAGGACGGAAGCATCCCCCGCCGCACCTCAGCAGATGGTCAGCCAAGTCCTGCTGCTTCCCGAAGTCCACTTACCTTCTCCCTGTGCCAGGAGCATGGGGAGGAGCAAGGCGAGCAGTGCCTGCTGGACCCACAGCAGCATAGCGAGCTTCTCACGCGTAGGAGTGCCTCCGAGTGCTCAGGGCGAGGCCCACCAAGGGCCAGCTTGCCTGCCCCCTGCCAACCTCATGTCCCAGCCAGCCTGCCTCTCGTGGCCACTGCTCACACCTTCTGAGGCTGCAGCCTCGCACTCCCCGGGCCACCAAGGTTGGAGAGCCGCCAGGTTTTCCTGCAATCAGTCCTTCAGCTGGATCATGTTTCAGGCAGGAGGAAAGGGGAGGGGACGGCTGAGAGGGGAGCCCGCCCTAGCTGATGTCATGCTGTGGGAGCTCAGTCCACCCATTCAGCCAGGGGGCTTGGTCATGTTTCCCCAAGGAGTAACTTAGGTGGGGATGGGGGCTGCAGAAGCCCCTGAGACAAGGGTGCAGCCTGACCCCCGGGAGGTGAAACAGGCTGTTGCTTTCATTGATGTCCCTTGGCAAGCATGTTTCTGTGGCACTGGACTGGAGCAGGATAGGGTGAGTCAGGCAGGAGCAGGTGGGCCATTCTCTTACTCCCCAGAGTAACATAACCAAGTAGGTGACTGGGCACCTCTGCAGTTACAGGAAGGGTAACTGGGGTCACCACAGGTCTGCCCTTTTGCCCTTATCTAATTAGTCATATTTAAATAGTAAAATATATATTAACAAATAATAAATATACAATAAAAATAAACTTTTGCTATACGTATTTATTTTATGCATTCTTACTGTACATAATAAATACATGTAGTAAAATAATAATAATACATGCACTTCATAGAAAATATAAAGAAAATTAAAATCATCTGTAAACTTACGACCCAGAGATAGCCACTCTTAATATTTTGGTGTATATTCTTCCATAATTTCCTTCTGCAATGTATATACAACGAAGTAAATATCACACACATATAATTTTGTATCCTCCTCTTTTTTTGCTTGATATCATTTCATAAGCATTTTTCTTTCCTTTCCTTTCCTTTTTTTTTTTTTTTTTGAGACAGAGTCTCACTCTGTCACCCAGGCTAGAGTGCAGTGGCGTGATCACTGCTCACTGCAACCTCAACCTCCCCCATCTCAGCTGATCCTCCCATCTCAGCCTCTTGAAGAGCTGGGACTACAGATGCAAGTCATGCCTGGCTAATTTTTGTATTTTTGGTAGTCCCCCAAAGGGACTAGAGGCATGAGCCATCACACCTGGCCTCGGAAGCATTTTCAATACCTTCCTTTTAAATGAAAGTGGCTTTCTTGAAAGAAGTGTTTCTTTTTTCATTGCAAGTTAAACAGACAAGTGCCTATCCCTCAGGCCTCAGCTATGTACCCCTAAAGTTGCCTGCAAGAAGAATTACCGTGCATTTCTATGCAAAGGAGTCCTACCCTAGCTCACCATTTGGGTAGATGCTCCTGTACCAACCATGGTAAGCATCAACAACAATACATTTTCTTTCCTTTTAATTTATTTTCCACTTGACTCTAAGTGTGGAATAGGCTAGGAACCCTGCAGTAAGGAGGAATTTTCTGAATTGTAGGAAAGAAAGAAAGAAATAAGGAAAGAAAGAAAGAAAGAAAGAAAGAAAGAAAGAAAGAAAGAAAGAAAGAAAGAAAGAAAGAAAGAAAAGGGAAGAGAAGAGAAGAGAAGAGAAGAGGAGAGAAGAGAAGAGAAGAGAAGAGAACTATCTTGGTCAGGGCTGCGTCCCTTTTGGTTCTTATTCCTGTGCATTATGAAATCTGCGTAAAGCATTATACCATTCACCTATGGGGTCCTTTCCTGGGGCCATTAGCGGGGTGCAGTTCTGCAACATGCAGTCAAGTTCAGGAAGCCTGGGCTACTCTTCTTTTAAGTCATGTGCTTCTTCACTGCACAATCCAGAAAAACATGGACAATCAGCTCCAAGCCTTTCCCTTGGGAGAATGGAGATGAGGGCAGTGAATAGAAAGAGAGTCCCAAACTTCTAGAGAATTTATAGAGCCAGACCTCTCCAGAATTCCAGAATGAATGGCCTCAGACTCGAGGTGTGACAGCAGGATAAGGCAAGGCAAGAAGAACCAGGCTGCCTCCTGGGCCACGAGGCTGAGGTCTTGAATGGGGCCCAAGCAGAGCACTATAGATTCCTAAATGCATCTTCAATCCCAACAAAGATTCTTTTTTCTTTTTTTTTTTGAAACAGGCTCTCACTCCATCACCCAGGCTAGAGTGCAGTAGCGTGATCACAGCTCACTGCAACCTCTACTTCCCTGGCTTAGGTGATCCTTCCACCTCAGCCCCCCAAGTAGCTGAGACTACAGGGGCATGCTACGATGCCTGGCTAATTTTTGTATTTTTAGTAGGGACAGGGTTTTGTCATGTTGCCCAGGCTGGTCTCCAATTCTTGGGCTCAAGTGATTTGCCCGCCTCGGCCTCCCAAAGTGCTGGGATTACAGGCATGAGCCACCGTGCCTGGCCAACAAAGTATTTAAGCTCCCTCTTACCTCTAAGTGGCCATTAGCACTTAGAAATCTGAAAATTTCTAGATGACTTTCTCCTCCTGTTTATGTGCATTATGAAATCTGCATAGAGCATTATGCCATTTGTTGATGGGGTTCCTTCATACAGCCATAAGCTAGGGTGTGGCCTTTAGCAGTAACAAACCCATTTGAGGTTGCCATTATAATCATTTCCTCATTGGAGAGCAAATAGACACTTAATTGCTCCCCTGACACACCCTAAGCACTACCACAATGCTCCATTTTGTACCTGGGGTGTTTGTGTATATCCACGAGGCCCTCCCTACCTCTTGCTCCACACCTAGGCTGGTGTGGCCTGGGGCCCATTCCTCCCACAGAGCCGAACCATTTGGAGACAGCTGGGAAGAAGCATTAGAAACTGAACCTGTTCTGAAAGGACAGCGCCAAAGCAGGAGGGAAGGGAGCACAAAAAAATGGAAGGTAAAACAATATTTTCACAGTTGTGGGGATCTGGAGAAGGAGAAGAGGGGAGAAGCAAAAAATAACAGGAACAAGAAGAAAAAGAAGACCAGATAGGAAGAAAGTTAGGAAAGAAACTGAGGAGGAAAAGGAAGATTGGTGGAAAAGGCAAAGAAGAAAGGGAGAAAAAAGAGAGGAAAATGAAAGGAGAAAAGAAAGAGAAGGAGGAGGTGGAGGAAGGATGGAGCAGAAGTAGGAGGTGGCTGAACTATGAAGCCAGGGTGGCCTGGGTGTGGCTCACCCCTCCCCACCGTAGTACTCTAGAAAAGGGGAGTGGGGTGCTAGCCATGAGCATGTGTTACGACCCCTCCAGAGGTCCTGAGAAATCCGGGAGATCCTGTCCCATGGGCCCCAAGAGTTCATTTCTGCATTGAGCTCCTGTAATCTTCTGGGACTGTCCAATTGTGTTAGGAAGGAAAGAGGAAGTCCTCTGCACAGTGCGTGCATTTGAGAATTAGCTCCTTGGGTAACAGGATTAGAGGGAGCCGGGCAGACCATGGCCTCAGATGGAGATGTATTGCCTGTGTGCCTTTCTGATGGAGCGGCAATCAAGTTTCCCCTGAAGAAATGTCCTATTAATGGATTTGATGGCACAATAGACGGGGAAGCTGGAGCCGTGTGGCCAGTGGCGGGGTGTAAATTGCCTCAGATGAAACTGTGGAGTCACTTTTGCCCCTTTTAAATAAGATAAGAATTAGTGCGAGGCCTTGATGAACTCGCCTTGGCCGATGGGGATGAGGGAAAAGCAGAGGCCGAGCTAATTTGATTCCTGAGCTCTGCCTGCAGACAGCCAGGCTCCTCCCAAGGAACGGAGGCAGACACACAGATGGCAGCAATCCAGTCTGGGTAATGAAAAGCTCCAAGACTGCAGGACTCACAGGTCTGAGCCTTCCTTCCCCTTGTGTCCAGCAGCTCTAGCACCGCGGAGAGAAGGATGTGATCACACATGGGCCTCAACTTCCCACCTATCGCTGGATGCCGCTGCCCCTTGTCCTACCCCTTACTGCTTTTCTTGCTCCTATTTTCCAGGTTAAAACACAGAACCCAGAGAGCCTCCATAGCATGCCTTAATTCCCACAGCTAATTACAGATGGAACTGAGATCTTCCAGACTCTTGGCTCCAGTCTTTTCTATTACAGCTGTGTCTCCCATCTTTTGCAGTAAAATTTTACTAGTCTGTAAAACTTTTACCACCAAAGAGCCTGACCTTTTAAAACCTAGAAACGTACCACAACTCTGCGACCTGTAGTAACATCTGGCCACACTAGGGACCCACCTGCTAGAAAAGGGCTGGGGGAGGCTTAAGGTTTGTCATCACAGTGCTAAAGGGAAGATTTACCTTCCTCTTCCCTCATCGCCCTTTTGGTTGGGCACCCATGATTGGCACTTGCTCATACGGTGCCCCTGCAGAGCCCACCTCTCTCTGCACTAGGGGTCAGATAAGGAGCACCTTTCCTATCACCCAGTTCCAGAGACTTGACGCACCCTGGTATGGAGGCTGGAAGATTCAGGGGCTGTCTACTCATGGAGGGAGTGGAAGCCAGCAGGATGGCAAAATGCTTGACTCAGGTTTCCTAGTTCGCCTGCCTGAAGAGGCAGCAGTGGGCGTGATGGGAAGGAGAGAGGCACAGCAGTGTCTTCAACAGACATAGGAGAGCACCTTCCTTCCTGGTCTTCTTTGCCCCTACTGTCCTATCATGTATGACTCAGAGCTTTCCTCCACCAAGGCCCTGGGTCCTTGGAATGGCCCTGTTCTGCACCACTCCGCCAACAGTAGCCTCTATTCATCGAGCATATACTATGTGCCCAGCACTGTGCTCAGCTCTTTATCTTATTTAATCTTTATTTCCTATGAAGAAGATATTGTCATTACTCCCATATTGCAGATGAAAAAATTGAGGTAAAGTGGCCAGGCACAGTGGCTCATACCTGTAATCCCAGCACTTTGGGAGGCCAAGGTGAGTGGATCACTTGAGCCCAGGAATTGAGACCAACCTGGGCAACATGGTGAGACCCCCACCTCTACAAAAACTAGAAAAATTAGCCCAGCATGGTGGCGCATGCCTATAGTCCCAGCTACATGGGAGGCTGAGGTGGGAGGATCACCTGAGCCCAGGCAGTTTGAGGTTGCAGTGAGCTGTCTGCAGCGCTCCTGATGGTATGGAAGGGATGCTAGAGTTTGGGGAGTGTATTATTGTTATGTTATGTCTGAGTGCATGGGGTTTGGCTTCATCTGAAAGGTGGGGTTATTTTTTGTCTCCTGTCCCCATCATCTAGAAGAGGGGAAGAGGTCTTTTCTAGATCTCCAACTGGACAGGTTGGAAATTTTAAGTAGTGGCACGGTGAAACTTTTTATTCTCAATTTTGGCCTCAAAAGGTCAGATGAATGGGAGGTCGTTCCTATTGGTTGTGTGTGTGTATTGCCATCTTCTACACGGATACAAGCAAGGAATAGGAATTATGAAACCTGGCTGGGTGCGGTGGCTCATACCTGTGATCCCAGCACTTTTGAAGGCCAAGGACAGTGGATCACTTGAGGTCAGGAACTTGAGACAAGCCTGGGCAACATGGTGAGACCCCGTCTCTACTAAAAATACAAAAATTAGCGAGGTGTGGTAGTGCTCACCTATAATCCCAGCTGCTCAGTAGGCTGAGGCACAAGAATTGCTTGAACCCTGGAGGCCAAGGTTACAGTGAGCTGAGATCATACCATTGTACTCCAGCCTGGGTGACAGAGAGAAACCCTGTCTCAAAAAAAAGAAGAAGAAGAGGAAGAAGAGGAAGAAGAAGAAGAAGAAGAAGAAGAAGAAGAAGAAGAAGAAGAAGAAGAAGAAGAGGAGGAGGAGGAAGAAGAAGAAGGAATTTAAAAACGCAAGTGGGCCTCTGAAGTGGCACTGTACTTTTAAGACCCTATAAAGCTATTTCAGGAAAATTGCACAGGTCTAGAAGAACTGAGACCCCTGGGCGTTACAAGTTCATAGTTCAATCTTCACATACCCCTTTTGCTTACTGCCTCTGTCTCTTCTGTTAATGTATTCATTCTGGAATTTCCAACCGTCATGCTCCACATTGAGTGGAAGAGAAGGAAGGGGTCTTTGTTCCTGGTTAGGCCAATGTGGTGGCAGCAACACCTGTATGAGACAGAGAAGCGCCAGAGTAAGGTGAGACCCAAAGAACTGCATGGTGCTGCTTGGTTCCTGCTCTGTCTGCCTGGAGATCTTCCTGGTGCTAAACTTTGGAGATTTGGGGACTTATGCTCATAAGGGAGGAGGTAATCCTTCATACAAGCCATCAGGGAATGATAGGTATGAGAAATGGCAGAGCAGGCAGAATCCTTCCTTATTTCTTCCCTTTCCCCTCCTTTCTGACACAGAAAGATGGTTTCACCCTAGTTCTTACAGGTGTTCAAGATGGAAATGTTCTAGCCTCTTGAGTATCTCTCCTTCCTAGAAAATGAAACTTTCCCCCTACTCATTTCCCCAAATTTCCATCAAATTCTAATTTTTTCAACTACTTGTGGGTGGAAGCTTTTATCTGTCCCCCAAACAACTCAGACAACTTTAGAGTGCTCTTCAGGGTAGGTTATCCTGGAAATTGTATCTAAAATTAGCAAGCTGGTAGCAAAAGCTAGGCTTTAATGGGACTAGTGATGGGTCACCAGCCTGTTAGTCACCCCAGAGCTAGACCTGGGGGCGGAAGGTCATTTGGTTTAGATTTCTCTCTAACTCAAGAGAGTTAATAAACTTCAAAGACGAAAGAACCAGAGAAGTCATCCTATTCCTGGCGAGTAGCCATTCACCCATCCGGCCACCCTAGAACTGGACCTGGGGCCAGTTGCTTGGGTTTAAATTTCTCTCTTACTTGAATTCTAAAGAACTTCTAGAAAAGAAGGGACCAAAAGGCTATCTTAATCCATCTTCCTGTTTCTGGGAAAATAAAGGCTTAATGTATTATTATTAGTATTTTCTCAGAAATTTTCAGAGACCTCAAAAATCCCTTTGGGATTCTAAAACAAAGTTTCTTCTAATATCTAACTTTAATTGCACTTGGTAAAATTTTGAATCATATCCTTGCATCCTGTGGAAATGAGTCCCATCTCCGATTCATCCTTTTCAGAGTCTGAGAAGCAGTGGAAACATAGTGGTCATCCATGGGCTCTTCCAGAGGAAATTAAAAAAAAAAACAGAAGCAGAGAATAATCACATTGACCAATCTTTGCATGGCCATGCATGGTTTACAACATGCTTTCAGGCATGTTCTCTCTTACATGAATTCATTCTAACACTCTGAGGCAGGTGACTGTGTTAGTCCCTTGTGTTGCTGTAAAGAAATACCTGAGGCTGGTAAATTTATAAAGAAAAGAGGTTTATTTGGTTCATGGTTCTGCAAGTTGTATAAGAAACATGGTGCCAGCATCTGCTTTTGGTAAGGGACTTCAGGAAGCTTCTACTCATGGTGGAAGGGGAGCGGGGAGCAGGCATGTCCCATGACTAGAGAGGGAGCAAGAGAGAGAGGAGATGCCAGGCTTTTAAGAATAATCAGGGCTGGCCAGGCGCGGTGGCTCAAGCCTGTAATCCCAGCACTTTGGGAGGCCGAGACGGGCGGATCACGAGGTCAGGAGATCGAGACCATCCTGGCTAATACGGTGAAACCCTGTCTCTACTTAAAAATACAAAAAACTAGCCGGGCGACGAGGCAGGCGCCTGTAGTCCCAGCTACTCGGGAGGCTGAGGCAGGAGAATGGCGTAAACCCGGGAGGCGGAGCTTGCAGTGAGCTGAG
>NW_016807677.1:4916429-4950364 GCF_001698545.2 Rhinopithecus bieti
AAAAAAAAAAAAAAAAAAAAAAAAAAAAAAGAATAATCAGGGCTGGGCGCGGTGGCTCAAGCCTGTAATCCCAGCACTTTGGGAGGCCGAGGCGGGCGGATCACGAAGTCAGAAGATCGAGACAATCCTGGCTAACACGGTGAAACCTCATCTCTACTAAAAATACATAAAAATTAGCCGGGCGTGGTGGCAGGTGCCTGTAGTCCCAGCTACTCAGGAGGCCGAGGCAGGAGAATGGCATGAACCCGGGAGGCGGAGCTTGCAGTGATTGCAGTGAGCTGAGATCACCCTACTGCACTCCAGCCTGGGCGAGAGAGCGAGACTCCATCTGAAAAAAAAAAAAAAAAATCAGGTCTGTCGTGAACTAATAGAGCAAGAACTCACTCATTACTATGAGCATGGCCCAAGTCATTCATGAGAGATTTGTCCCCATGACCCAAACACCTCCCACTAGGCCCCCCCTCTAACACTGTGGATCACATTTCAGTATGAGAGTTGTGGAGGACAAATACCCGAACCCTATCAGTGACATTACACTTATTTTACACACGAGGAACTACAACTCTGAGATATTTACTGACTTGCCCAAGGCCTCTCAGCTATGTATGACCAAGCCCGGTACAGAACCCTAAGCAAAGCTAAGACAGCATTCCTGAAGATCTGATTCTGTCTTCTGCCTTTTCTATTGAGGAAAAATGTAAACAGGAAGAAAATACAACAATTGTAACAGTTGTTGCCTTTCAGGGTAGAATGTATGTCTGGCAGACAGGGTGGGGAGAAAGACGTTTTTCACTCTCCACCCTGTTATGCTTTAAATTTTATTTTTAAAAAAGTGTTTTATTTAAAAAAGCAATGGGAAAATGAAATAGAGCATGGCCCCCATCTTGGTTCCATTGCGAACTACGTGAACTTGGGCAAACCAACTAAACTGTCTCAGTCGTATACTCAATTTCATCACCTATCTAATGGGAATAAAGAAACAATTGCCCTGCCTACTAAATTCATCTATGTATTGAATTCACCAGACTTTTTGGGAATATTATAGTTCAGTAATTATTAACCTGGAATGGGTAAGGCAATATCAACATCACCTGGTTCAAATTATGCATGCCCCTTCTCCCAGATATTCTGATATCCACTCTCTCTTCACCCTACACAGAAATCATAAAAACCATAATTCACTGTGCTACCAGCTCTCTGGAATCTCTTTATAAGGGCACTAATCACCTCCCAAAGACCTCACCTCCTAATACCATTACACTGGGGGTTAGGTTTTAACATGTGAATGCTGGGGGAACACAGTCATTCAGTCTATAGCAATAACTAACAATACAGCAAGTAGCAATAATAAATAAGAAAGGAATTGTCCAAGGTCTCTCAGCTATGTATGACCAAGCCTGGTACAGAACCCAACACCAAGTGTCCAAACCCAACACCAGTTTTCTTTTCCTCCTTCCTTCCTTCCTTCCTTCCTTCCTTCCTTTCTTTATTTCTTTATTTCTTTCTTAGATGGAGTCTTACTCTGTAGCTTAGGCTGCAGTGCAGTGAAGCCATCTTGGCTCACTGCAAACTCTGCCTTCTGGGTTCAAGCGATTCTCTTGCCTCAGCCTCTCGAGTAGCTGGGATTACAGGCACATGCCACCATGCCAGGCTAATTTTGTATTTTTAGTAAAGAAGGGGTTTCACCATGTTGACCAGGCATGGTCTCGAACTCCTGGCCTCAAGTGATCCACCCACCTCAGTTTCCCAAAGTGTTGGGATTACAGGCATGAACCCCTGCGCCTAGCTCCAACCTCAGTTTTCTCATGTCTAAATTGGGCATAGGCCGGGCACGGTAGCTCACGCCTGTAATCCCAGCACTTTGGGAGGGTGAGGCAGGAGGATTGCTTGAGCCTAGGAGTTTAAGACCAGCCTGGTCAACATGGCAAGACCTCACCTCTATGAAGAAAAAAATGAGCCAGGCATGGTGGCATGCACCTGTAATTCCAGCTACGCAAGAGGCTAAAGCAGGAGAATCACTTGAGCCCAAGAGTTCAAAGCTGTAGCCACTGCACTCTAGCCTGGGTGACAGAGCAAGACCCTGCCTCAAATAAATGAATGAATGAGTGAATGAATGAATGAATGAATGAGCAAATAAATAAATGGGGCATGGCCATATTTATCCTCATAGGTTGCTGTGAAGATTAAATGAGTTGTTGTAGATAAAGTACTCAGCATATGTAGCATATACTCAGCAAACTATCAAACTATATAACCCCTAACAAACCATATGTCCCTTTTACTTACAAATAGAAGAGATTGAGAGGATTAATAAATAAATGAATAGGTCATGAGCAGTCTAAAAGAGTTAAATACAGCAATACAACATGAGAGGGATTATTCTAAGCAGTCTGTCTCCGTGGCCCACGGGCAGAGCCTAGAGAAAGGACTGGAAAGCAATAGCTCAAGTGTGACCCAAGTGACCATCATCTTCCTCAAAGGCCAACTTCTCAGCGAGACCTTCTCCATCCTCCACTCTATTTTATAGATGAAATTATACCCCCAGTACTCTCTAGAGACCTTCTCCATAGCACTTGTCAACATCTAACATACCACATATATGTATTGCTTATTTTTCTGGTTTATTATCTCTCTCTGTCCCCGCCTCCACTAGAATGTAAGCTCTACAAGGCAGAGATTTTTATCTATTTTGTTGGTTCCAATCTCAGAACCTGGAAGAGTGTCTGTCACATAGTAGATGCTCAATAAATATTTGTTGAATGAATGAGTGGTATTAGCAGATAAATAAGGGGATCTGGCAAAATGCACCTGTGCTCCGGGGCTCTCTCTGCTCCCTCAGAGGCCAGTCAACTGAGGGGCAAGGATACCACCAGTCCTGGAGCTGGAATCCTTGGCTACCTCCTCTATTTCTGGGAATGCGCTCAGCGGACAGTCCTTGTCCCACTGCTGCCTGGACTCTGGGTCTGCTGCTGTCTCGAGCAGTGGAACATAATGGAACTCACTGGCCATGGGGAACATTTGGGCCCCCAAGCTGCCGTTACCTAGAGAAAGCAAATGCTCTGGGACACGGAGCCTGTAGCCCTGAATGAGTAGACAGAGAGATGAGACAATGACGAGAGGGCAGGCATGGGAGAAAGGGTGGAGGCAGTGAGGTGCCACATCCGTATTCCCCTGAGGGGACACCTCACCTTATAAGAATTCTGTCCATACTACTCTGTGAAGAGGCAAGACCCATTGAGGAGGTCACGTTGTCCTCCTTCCCCGGGACCACTGTCTCAATCACCTCAGCATTTGTGGGAGGGCAACTCCCAGCCGAAAGCAAGACCCTCAACACATCCCAACGGACACAAGCCTGCTTTGGTATCCAAGTCCTCCAGAAATAGAGATAGCAGAAAAAACTCCCTTGGGCCTTAAAAACTATCTAGTCCAGGCTCTTTCCAGCACACAAACCTCAATGACATCCCAGCAAAAGATCTTTCAGCCTTTGCAGACCTCCAGGGATGAGACCTCTCAGGATAGCCCATTTCATTTTTGGAGAACTCTTTTCTACATTGACCTCCAAAACTGTTTCCCTAAAACTTCCACCCATCCAGTCCTATCCTTTGGGACTAATTTCTTTTGGATGTGAAAGTCCTTACGCTATAACACCTTCTCTTCTCTGGGCACAAACCCCTCAGTTCTCTCAGCACCAAGTGTTGGAGCTGGCAGGACTCTGGACAGGGAGGGCAGAGACTCCTCTGAGTGTCCGCAGTGCTGGTACATGTGCTTGGGGCCTCAGAGGTGCTAGTCGGAGCCTGTCGAATGGGTGGATGAGTGAATGAATCTGGTGCAAGCTGCATAATTGATAAGTGAGGAAGGTGAATCTCTGTAGTGATAGGTGACTCGAGCAAGGTCACACAGCTCCCAGCACAGGAACTAGCTCCCAGTTTGGAGGATTTTCGAGAGTCTCATACCAGAGTGCTTGCAGCCCTAATGTGCTTTGTCTTCTTTTCTCTTTTCAGGTTTGGCCTGGTTAGCTTCACAGAGGCCCTCATAGCTCATCTGGCCCCTGTTACCTCTTTGTCCTCCCCTGATGTGACTTTCTTTCCCCGCCCCCGCCACCCACCCTCCCCAGGCAAGTTGTCCAGGAGTATCACCCAGGCTGGAGTGTAGTCGTGCAATCTTGGCTCACCGCAGCCCCCACCTCCTGGGTTCAAGCAATTCTCCCACCTCAGCCTCCCTAGTAGCTGGGATTACAGGTGCCTGTCACCATGTCTGGCTAATTTTTGCATTTGTAATAGAGACAGGGTTTCACCATGTTGGTCAGGCTAGTCTTGAACTCCTGACCTCAAGTGATCCACCTGCCTCGGCCTCCCAAAGTGCTGGGATTACAGGCATGAGCCACCACACCTGGCCTGCTGTGACTTTCTCCATCAGTCTGTCCACTTCAAGCTCATGGCCTTCCTTCTGTTTCTTGCACAGACCAGGCGTGCTCTGCCTTACAGCCTATGCCCCAGCTCTCCCCTCTGACTGGAGCTCCCTCCCTCTGCATGTCCACTTGGCGAATACTCCCTCTTCCTTCAAGTCTACATAAATCTCCCCTGCTCAGTGAGGCCTCCCGTGGCTACTCCATGTAATACCTTCATCTGCCCCATCCCACCCTCGCATGCCTGATCTCTCTTCCCCTGCCCTGCTTTTTCTATTTTTCCATAGCCCCATTACCACCTAACATTCTACACAATTAACTTCTTTTGACTTCAATTGATTCTTTACTGTCTGTCTCTACCGATGGAACTTTAGCGCCATGAAGGCAGGGATCTCTGTGTGCTTTGTTCACTGATGTATCTATCCCAAGTGCCTGGAACAGTGCCGGACACATAGTAGGACCTCAGTAAATATTTGTTGACTGAATCTCCTACTCAGAGAATCTGCAGGGCCCCAGGTCTGAATTGCCACCCACAGGACACAGACACCGAAACCATGGTTGTTAATAGATTGGTTGATTCCATGACATGTCTCTTGGAATCAACTCATGTAATCATTGGTTGATTACATGACAGTGATCATTACATGATTACTGCTTTGTATCACTGTCTGTTGGGCATTGGCAACACGGCTGAAGGGAGACAGCCTTGCTGGGGTTCACCACAGAGGTTCTATCCGCAGCTACCCCCCGGAAGGGTGCCCCCTGCCCCAGGGCCAAGTGGAAGATCTACGGATTCAGTCGGCTTCACAGTTGATATAGTTTGGATGTTTGTCCTCTCCACATTTCATGTTTTGAAATGTGATCCCCAAGGTTGGAGGTGAGGCCTAGTGGGAGGTGTTTGTGTCATGGGGGTGGATCCTTCTTGAATGGCTTGGTGTCCTCCCCATGGTGATGAGTGAATTCTTGCTTGATTTGTTCATACAAGAGCTGGTTGTTGCAGAGCTGAGCCCCCTTGCCCTCTTTCTCTTTCCTCTTCTCTCACCATTGAAGCCTGCTCCCTGCACCTTCCACCAGCAGTGGGAGTTTCCTGAAGCCCTCACCAGAAGCAGATGCTGGCACTATGCTTCTGGTATAGTCCACAGAACCATGAGCCAAACGAACTTTGCTTTATGAATTATCCAGCCTCGAGTATTCCTTTAGGGCAGTGCAAGATGGCCTAAGACAATTGTTGCCCTTTGCTTTTCAAACCATCTCAAAAGCTTTGTGCGGTATCCTGAATGATTGCCCCAAAGATACTCAGCTCCTAATCCCTGGGACCTATAACTCTTACCTTGGACAGCAAAAGGGAAAATTCCAGATGTGATTAAATTAGGGATCTTGAGATGAGAAGCTATACCAGGTTGCCAAGGTCAGCCCTAAATGTAATGATTTTGTGTCCTCATTAGAGAGAGGCAGAAGATTTGATGATGGAAGAGAAGGCTGTGCATGACAGAAGCAGAAACTGGATTTGAACCTTGAAGACGGAGGAAGGGGACATGAACTGAAGAATGCCAGTGACCCCTAGAAAATGAAAAAGGCAAAGGGCACAGATTCTCCCCTGAGAACCTCCAGAAGGAACCAACTCGACCGGCAGAAATGGTTTAACCCAGTGAAACTGACTTCGGACTGTTGACCTCCCAATCTGTAAGAGAATAAACTCGTGTTGTTTTAAGCCGCTAAGTTTGTGATAATTCTTCACTGCGGCAAAGGAAAACGAACCCATGCCATTCCACAGGCAATGCCCATTTTGCAATCACCAGCACAAACCCTAGTTTTGTTTTCTTACATCACACAAAACCTCAGACCCTCGGAGGCCAAGGTTGGGGCGGGAGAACCCCACAATATCCTGAGTGGTTTTCAGCCCTTCTGGCCTCCTGTTCCTCCTCTGGAGTGCTCTAAGTTGAGCTACCCTCTTCTTCCTCCTTCTCTTGGAGCATTCCACCTCTGTAAATAGACCCTGAAGTGTCTCGCCGGCCTGGAGTAGCTTCCTGGAGAGGACCCTCTCAATCTTCCTGGTTCCAAGCATTTAATTAGTCCTAAATGAAGAGTCCTGCAGAAACGCTCAGCAGTCTGCATGTGTGCTGACATAATCACATTTGCACATTGGCTGTTGTCAGTGATTGGCAATCCTGGAAATTTTCCTTCCTCTCTGGGTTTCCTGAAGGTGGTTTCATGCATGCAGCGAGCAGCAGCACTTCCCAAAGTCTGTCCTCTTGTTTCAGAGAACTCTTCTAAATCCTGTATCTTGATTTGTCATTGCACTGAACAAGGGTCGAACTGAACAGCCCCAGAGTATTCCTGAACTTCACACATGAACATACAAATGGCTACGATTCAGTGTTCCTAGGCTTGAGATTTTTGTATATTGTCTCATTTATTCACCACAACGACCCTGCAAGGTAGAGTTACTATTCCCTCAGTGCACTGAGGGAATCAGTCGAGCTTGGTGATTGCGAACTATGTGGTAACTGTGAGCACTGTGCTTCAAATATTCGAGTTCTCCCCCTTTCTGGGCACTTGTAAGGATTGTACTTCCTGGCCTTGTGGTAGTTCGGTGGGTTGCATGACAAGGACAGTAGGAATGAGCAGAAAGGACGTGTATATCTTCTTTTTTTCTTTTTCTGAGATGGAGGCTCCCTCTGTCACTCAGGCTGGAGTGCAGTGGTGCAATCTGGACTCACTGCAACCTCCACCTCCCAGGTTCAAGCGATACTCCTGCCTCAGCCTCCCTAGTAGCTGGGATTACAGGTGCACACCACCACGCCCTGCTAATTTCTGTATTTCTAGTAGAGATGGGTTTCACCATATTGGCCAGGCTGGTCTCAAACTCCTGATCTCGTGATCTGCCCACCTCGGCCTCCCAAAGTGCTGGGATTACAGGCATGAGCCACCGCGCCCACCATTCTTTTTTTGTTTTTGTGTTTTGAGACAGTTTTACTTGCTCTGTCACCCAGGCTGTAGTACAGTGGTGTGATCTAGGCTCACTGCAACCCCCACCTCCTGAGTTCAAGCAATTCTCCTGCCTCAACCTCCTGAGTAGCTAGAACTACAGGTGCCTGCCACCATACCTGGCTAATTCTTGTATTTTTAGTAGAGATGGGGTTTCACCATATTGGCCAGACTGGTCTCGAACTCCTGACCTTAAATGATTCACACCCACCTCACCTTCCCAAAGTACTGGGGTTACAGGTGTGAGTCACCACACCCAGCCATGTGTGTATCTTTCTCTGCCATGGTGACTGGTGATGTTCCCAATGGAGGCTGCAGCAGCCTGGGTCTCAGGGCGAGGACGTAAGACCAGAGCTGGGGCTGACCTCTGTGGGCACAGAGCTTGCTGTCATAAACCATAGAGATTTGGGGATCATGTGTTACCACAGCAATAACCTAGCCTGTCCTAACGTCATTCAAATGCCAACTCTGCCACTTCCTAGCTACATGCCTTGGACAAGTCAGTCAGCCTCTCCAAAGCTTGGGAGAATGGATACGTGTCACCTACCACAGAGTTTTGGGGAGGACTTAATGAGGTGATCTGAGTAAGATTCTTCCCCCCCCCCCCCTTTTTTTTTTTTTGAGATGGAGTCTCGCTCTGTCGCCCAGCGTGGAGTGCAGTGGCATGATCTCAGCTCACTGCAATCTCTGCCTCTTGGGTTCAAGTGATTCTCCTGCCTCAGCCTCCCAAATAGCTGGAATTACAGACATCCACCACATGCCCGGCTAATTTTTGTATTTTTAGTAAAGATGGGGTTTCATCGTGTTGGCCAGGCTTGTCTCAAACTTCTGGCCTTAAGTGATCCACCTGGCCTCAGTCTCCCAAAGTGTTGGGATTACAGGCCACCATGCTGGCCTAGCCTAGCCCCATTTCTGATACCTCTCCCTTCCCCGCTTCCCTTCCCATTTACATCTCTTCGGCCTGGGCAGGGAGGCCTCTGGGGGCCTCAGGATTTCAGCCCAAGGCAATGTGTGCATCGTCTCACCTGGAGTGGTGGGGGGCCTCTTCCCCAGCAGGGTATAACACTGCATGGGGATGATAACCCCTCACCTTTGCAGCTTCCACCCCAGGAGCTCAGGTAATGCCTCCATAGCTCCCTGGGGTGGGAGGGGCATGGGCTCTTACTCTCACCACTTTGCTTTTCAGAAGAAGCTACTAAAGCTGCTTGATGTTCAAGCAAATAATCCTGATACCAAATTCTGCTCTTTCACTCACTTATTGTGTGATGGTAGGCAGGGTTCTTAAACTGGCTGAGCCTTAGTTTCTGTATTTGTAAATGTAACATACCATGGAAGATGGTCATGGGAGCTAAATTAGCTGCACCAAGTCCTCATACAATGCATGACACAAACACGCTTCCCACTTCAGTAGCTATCAGTAATCATTATCATTGTCTTTAGTGTTATCTTGGGTATACTGTTATTTTCTCTCAGCCTCATCTGCAGAATGAGAGCTTTGCATGAGCTGGTCTAGATTCTCCTCCAACTTTGAGTTACTGCCTCAGACACATGTATACACACTCTCTCCCTCTTGCCCAAAGAGGCAGAGTAGGGGACCCCAGGCCTACAAAGCCACAATGACAAGCCGGGGCTCTGCCTAGTGCCCTCTATGTCAAGCTCAGGATGGCAGGGAGAGGGATGTGGTGGCTGAAGTGCAAGGGAGTAGGGTGTGATGGGAGGACAGGCTGCGTGGCAGAAGAGTCAACAGGCTCAGGGGGACCTAAGTGCCTGGAGTGCAGCCCCAGAGCCATCTCCTGTAGCCTCGGAAGCAATATCCTGTAAAATCTAATGGGTGTTTGAAATATTACCAGAAAGGGAAGATCAGGGAGTTGGAGAGAGCTTTCATCCCTCCCATGGACCAGGGCTGAGACATGGAGGCAGCAGAGAGAACAGGCCACTTGGCAGCCTGGGACCAGAATGAGAAGACAGAGCATCCGGTCTACAAGGGTGACGCCTCCCCTGAGCACTGGCACCTCTGGGAGGAAGGGGAAGGAGCAGTGGCAGCAGCACAGCCTCCCCTGTCGCCTGGGATTCTTTCCCCATCACTCTCCACCACCAGGGCTCTGGTAGGAGATGGTGGCCAGGCGCTTCCCTTGCTGCAGCCCGGCTGGCTACCTTCCAGGGAAACTGGCATGGATGCTCCTTCATCCAGAACTCTCCAGGCCTCTGCCCTGTGCCAGCCTGTGTGCTAGAAGCTGGAGAAACAGAAGGATGACAACCGCATAGTCCCTCTGGTCTCAGGCCTACCTCTACCTAATGTCTTATGTTTCACGCTCCGGGGAAAGGGAAGCATTTGGATGAACAAAGGGGCTGCATCTGTGGGAGGAGAGTCAACTAAAGGATGCTTCTCCCTCAGGAAGAGGGACTCACACAACTAAGTGCACTGGGCAGAGGATCCCTTGAGGTACCATGACCATAACTCAGCAAGCAGGAGGGCCCAGAGGCTGGCCCAGGGCAGCAATTGGGCTCTGGGAAACGGGGGGGCGCCTGATCGCTGGTGCTGGCAGCTGTCTCATTCTCCAGAAAAGAGGGTGTTCACTGCAGAGGAAGGGGGCCATGGAAGAGGCCCTCATTGCCCTTCACTCACTCTCTCCTTGGACGGCACGCACAGAGCCATCTCTGCCATCTGCCTGCAGCCTATAATTCAGCCGCCCAGCTGTGCTGAGTGCTCGACTGCTCTGATTGTGAGGCGGGGAGATTACCCAGTGCAGCGCAGTGATTGGCAGGTGCCCCGTGGGCCCAGCTGTCCTGGTAGCAGGGGTGGGCTGTATGTAACGCTGGGCTGCCTCTGAACACCCAGCTCCTCAGGCCTCCTAGAGTGCGCACTCTCACCTTTTACCTCCATCGTTCTTCCATCCCTGCTTCTCCAAAGACAATGTACATAGCAGTCCCCTGAGAAAATGGTTGGAAGTCAGACTCAGACTCAGGAGGTCTGGGAGGACCTGAAATTCTGCATTTCTAACAAGCCCCAAGTGATGCTAATGCTGCTGATCCTGGACCCATGCTCTGAGGAGCAAACCTGGCAAGTGTACAAAGCGCTTTCATATGTGATCTCCCTGGGCTCTAATAACAGCCCTGTGGCAAGGTGGTAATGAAGAAGGATTCCTATCCTTCTCGATGCCTGAATGCCAGGCACTGTGCTCAGCACTGAATAAATCTTACCTTATTCCATTCTCTCAACACCTTAGCAAAACACCTCTTTCCAGGCCGGGTGCGGTGGCTCATGCCTGTAATCCCAGCATTTTGGGAGGCCAAGGCAGATAGATCGCTTGAGGTCAGGAGTTTGAGACCAGCCTGGGAAACAAGGTGAAACCCCGTCTCTACTAAAAATACAAAAATTAGCTGGACGTGGTGGTGGATGCCTGTAATCCCACCTACTCAGCAGGCTGATGCAGGAGAATCGCTTGAACCCAGGGGCGGAGGTTGCAATGAGCCGAGATCGCGCCACTACACTCCAGCCTGGGTGACAGAGTGAGACTGTCTCAAACAAACAAACAAACAAACAAACAAAACCCACCTCTTTCTGGAATTTCCAGATGGAAAAGAACTGAGGTTCGAAGATAGTGAAGTAACTTGCCCAGAGTCACAAACCTAATGTGTGGTGGGGTTGGAAATGAAATTAATTTATTATAACATGAGCCCCTCCCTCTTATATGTAAAGTTGGCAAATATGAGCGGCTTCTAAGAAGTAGAGCTCGGCAAGACGTGATGGCTCACGCCTGTAATTTCAGCACTTTGGGAGACTGAGGCAGGTGGATCACTTGAGTCCAGGAATTCAAGACTAACCTGGGCAACATAGTGAGACCCCATCTCTACCAAAAATACAAAAATTATCTGGGCATGGTGGTGCATGCCTATAGTCCCAGTTACTTGGAAGACTGAGGTGGAAGGATTGCTTGAGCCCCAAAGGATGAGGCTGCAGTGAGCTGAGATTGAGCCACTACACTCTAGCCTGGGTGACAGAGTGAGACCCTGTCTCTATTTAAAAGAAAGAGGTCAAGGCAGCATGTCTAGAGTCAGAGTGCACCTGTCCAAGAGCATGGAGTCTGAATCCAGGATACTTAGATTTGAATCCTAGTTTGGTCACTTTCTAGCTCAGTGATCTTGGGCAACTTACCTAATCTCTCTGTGCCTCAGTCTTTTTTCAACTGTGAAATGGGAATGATAATACTAAGGTTATTATGAGGATTATACATATTATGAGATTTCATTATGCATATCCTCATATATGTAATTTTCACAACATCCCTAGTATTACCCATAACTCTATCTCTCTATCTAGCTCTCTATCTATCTATCTATCTACCTACCTAGCTACCTACCTGCCTACCTACTGAGAGAAATTCTAACGGTCTAGAATACTGCCACCCAAAGCATCAGCACACTGCTTGACACATGGCAAGGATTATCCCTCACCTGATGTCACCTGTGGCTGACAGCACTAATTCATCACAACATGCTTTCCCATGGAGCCCACTGGTGGCCCAAAAATCTGTCTCCAGACAGCTTCTGCAAAACCATCAGGTTTGCACTCAGATGAAATCCATGTCAGCTCTAAGTAACTGTGCCGTAGTGGAACTTAAATGCATGTTTCTGACCCCCAAACCTGTATTATTTTTACTACATCAATTCTGTTGGATTAAAAGCTCCTTCAAGGCCAGAAACTCTGAGAGTCCTATTCAAGGTGCTATTCCGGCACCTGGCAAGGCCCCTGACACAGACCTGATGCTCAAGTTACTACTACCAAATGAGTGGGTGAGTGGATTAAAGCATGAATGAATATGTCTTGCCTAGGTATTGGTTTCATCAAATATCTTTTCCTGCATGCTTGCCACAATATCCAACATTGTCACCTCGAGAGCCAGTCCTTTGAGTTCTGCTGCCCATTTCCACTAAACTACCCAGAAAACCAGAAGAACAGGATACGTCCTGACTGGAATCTCAGAGGGGCTGTATTAACCGTGTCTTTTATTTGTTATATTCCAATGCTTTGACGTCTGGGGCCTTGCTGACCCTGGAGAGACTACCCCTTCCAGGGTTAGCCAATTCCTGGAGATAGTAAACAACTTGCCTACAAGCACATTTTTCAAATACAAACCAATCCAGAGCTCACATCCCCACTAACCCTTTTTATCAGGTTCTCATACTCCAGGCCACTATCCACATGCCCTAATCATCCCAGAGCTGGATATCAGACAACTAGGCAGAGTCACCATGCCTCAGAGTCCCCTGAAGTGATTCACGCTAGCCCATCCTAAGCCTGTTTACCCTGCCTTACCTGCTCCTTCCTGCAGAAACAATTAAGACTCTTCCTCACAGTGCCTTCCCACCCCTAACCCTGTAATCAACCTGGGTGTTTTCTGGTGTGGGTGCCATGCTTCCCATGGTGTAGTGTGGCTCATGCTCCCCTGTTGGGAACTATGAGTAATAAACTATCTTTTCTAGCAATTGTCTCCTGATCTGTTGGCCTTGCCAATACCTCAAATTTTGAATTAGTATGTTATATTTTAAAGCAAGGGCAGAGCCAAAGAGAATCCCCTTGCCAGGCACGGTGGCTCACGCCTGTAATCCCAGCACTTTGGGAGGCCGAGGCAGGTGGATCAAGAGATCAGGAGATCGAGACTATCCTGGCTAATACAGTGAAATCCCATCTCTACTGAAAATACAAAAAAATTAGCCGGGCGTGGTGGCGGACGCCTGTAGTCCCAGCTACTCGGGAGGCTGAGGCAGGAGAATGGCGGGAACCCAGGAGGTGGAGCTTGCAGTGAGCCGAGATGGCACCACTGCACCCCAGCCTGGGCGACAGAGCAAGACTCCATCTCAAAAAAAAAGAAAAAAGGATCCCCTTCCATGAAGCCTAAAATTTTGTCTTTAATATGGAATCAACCTAAGTGTCCATCAAGAGATGAATGCATAAAGAAAATGTGGTACATATACACAATGAAATACTATTCAGCTATAAAAAAAGAATTAAATTGTCGTTTGCAGCATGAATGGAACTAGAGGTCATTATGTTAAGTGAAATAAGCCAGGCACAGAAAGACAAAATTGCATGTTCCCATTTATATGTGAGAGCTAAAAATAAAACAAAGCAAACAGAATAATGGTTACCAGAGGCTGGGAAAGGTAGTGGGGAGAGACAGGGGATGAAGAACAGACAGTTAACAGGTACAAAAGTCCAGTTAGATAGAAGGAATGAGATCTAGTGACTGGTAGCACAATAGGACAACTATAGTCAACAATAATTTATTGTACATTTCAAAATAACCAAAGAGTGAGGCCGGGCACAGTGGCTCATGCCTGTAATCTCAGCAGTTTGGGAGGCCGAGGTGGGTGGATCACTTGAGGTCAGGAGCTCGAGACCAGCCTGGCCAACGTGGTGAAACCCTGTCTCTGCTAAAAAATACAAAAATTAGCCAGACCTGCTAGTGTGTACCTGTAAATAGCTACTTAGGAGGCAGAGGCAGGAGAATCGCTTGAACCCAGGAGGCGGAGGTTGCAGTAAACTGAGATCACACCACTGCACTCCAGCCTGGGCAACAAAGCGAGACTGTCTCAAAAGAAACAAACAAACAAATAAAATCCAAAATAACTGGAGAGTGGAGTTGGAATGTTCCTAACACAAATAAATGATAAATACTTGAGGTGATGGATATTTCAGTTACCCTGATTTGATCATTATACATTGTATACTTGTATCCGAATATCACATGTACCCTGTAAATACATACCCATAATTAAAAATATTTTTTAAAATAAACTTGTATCTTTAATGTTTTATTCCAAATTTTTGTTTCTTTGCCAAAATACGTCAGTACCTATTTTCATAGGAAAGTAAATAATTCTCCTAATAACATACTGTTGAGTAAAACCAATGCTTCAGAAGAGAAATCATGTTCATTCTGGGGCTTTGAGTATACCTGGCACACTGCTGGGCCATGCTAGGGATAAATGTACCCAAGGTTGGAAATTTGGCACGAACTCATGTCACCAATTTGTGTTTCAGAACAGATTAATTTTAAATGACTGTATTTAAAAGGCATTGGCACAGTGGAAGGATTTTGATCTCATTTGTGCACAGTGTCCGGGAAGGTAGATTTGGGAAGAGCACAACAGTGAGATGTCCTTTGGGCACTGTGCCGACATAGGTCCCTGGGTAGATATGGGTGGGAAAGAGGAAGGAATGAGAGGAAACTTCAGCTACTGCACAAGCTGGCCAAAGCCAGCCCCACGTGCAAAAGGAGAAGGAGACTCGTGTAAGGAAGAGCTGCAAGCCGAGACTGGGCAGGGATGTGGGGAGAAAAAGAACTGCCACAGCACCTAATTCCCTTGCTCTCAGCCTGGCGCTCTCCAAAGAGGATAAGCAGGATGACCAGGAGCTGGCTGTCCACATGCAGCCTGGGTCACCAGTGGCACTGAGGAGGGATGACCATCCTGCTAGACTTACATACACCCCAGGCCTTCAAAGCCCAGCACAGGCTGTGGGAGAGGTAGAGAGGGTGAGGTAAAGGGGGAGCAAGGGACTCCCTCTCACTCAGATCTGGAGTCTTGCCTGACACAGAGGCCGCCCGCAGCCCAGCAGTTCCTTCCACCCCTGCAGAAAACCTTGCTGCAATTCCTGCTTTATGGCCTCTACCAAATGAAGCACAAACTTAACTACATCACCTCCCCGACAGGACGGGGAGGGGCTGGGGCAGCGTGCTGGGCTTCTTCAGCCCCCTAATCTAATCACTGGCGTGGGTCATTTCAATTACGGACACCAGAGTGTGGTGGGGGGTGGAGCTGCTCATAAAAGCCTCCATGCTGTTGCTTAGCTAATTATGAAGCTCTTACTGTCTCCGCAGGTAAATAACTCAGGACTGAGCAGTTCTGGCTGCTGAGATGGAGTCTGATCCAGGAAACAGGACAAGGTAGGCTGAGCTGGACAGGGCGATGGCTGAGGTGGAGCCCAGGGTCACAAATGGGGTTGCAAGGAAGGAAGCCCAGCCTTCCTGAAGGGCTCTCTGCCCTGAGGAGACAATCCACCATGGAGAAATGGGTGGATTTTACCTTAAAACCCAAGCTCTGAAGTTTCCTAGAAGCCTCAGAGCCACAGGGCAGGATAAAACTTAGACTCCACCCACTTCTACTAACCTTGCCTTAAAATGTGTAATTAGATCTCTGAGAAGTGAGAGCACCTGGGGAAGCCTTGAGGCTGAGCTGAGAGGAGGATGAATTCTAGCAAGGGCGCTTTCACTCTGGCTCCCCTCATGGCAACTCTTTCATTTGCTTCCCAGTTCTGGCTTATGCAGGCTGGGAAGTCAGACCACAGGAGACGTGCTGCATCACAGTGGTTTAAAAGGTGAAAAGCTCAGCTTCCTTTATCATAGCAGCTCCTGCTCCTCTAGGACAACTGCAAAAGGTGTGGCGGGTATCTCGCGAGGAAAGGGAGACCCTCTACCACCTGATTATTGGCAATAATCAAGACTGCAGAGGCTCAGGGAGGTCATCAGATCAGCACTCAGAAGTCATCTTGTAATATAATTGAGGCCAGGCGCGGTGGCTCGTGCCTGTAATCCCAGCACTTTGGGAGGCTGAGGCGGGAGGATCACCTGAGGTCAGAAGTTTGAGAGCAGCCTGTCCAACATGGTGAAACCCCGTCTCTACTAAAAATACAAAAATCAGCCAAGTGTGGTGGCGTATGCCTGTAGTCCCAACTACTCAGGAGGCTGAGACACAAGAATCACTTGAACCCAGGAGGTGGAGGCTGCAGTGAGCCAAGATCACACCACCGCATTCCAGCTTGGGTGACAGAGTGAGACTCTGTCTCAAAAAAAACAAAAAACAAAAAACAAAAAACAAAACAAAACAAAACAAAAAAACAGAAAGAAAGAAATATAATTGAGAGAACCAAGTACAAAGGGGGAAGATCCCTGGAGAATCCCTGACCAGCCTGCGTACTGGGAGAACAGGGTAGAGCCATGGAAAGTTCGTGCCCTTTGCTGGGAGGAGCCTGAACTCTCTCTCCAGTTCTGGGGTGTGGTAACTGGGAATTCAATTTGTGAGGTGGGAAAACTGGCTAGCAGACTCTTGCTTTGCTGAGAGTCCCTATTTCCGGTTTTTTTTTTCTTTTGCCTAGTAAATTCCATTTTCTTACCCTTCAAAGTGTCTGCAGGCCTAATTTTTCATGGCTGTATGATAAGGACCCTGTTTTTAGCTGCACTAAGGAGAAAGTTCTACAACGTGATGAACTGGGGCTGCCTGGCTGGCCTGGGAGTTAACTAAGTCTTTATTCTAGACATCAGTGAAGTCCCCAGAACTGGAGCTGTGCTTTCTTGGTGAGTGCTGAAACCACCTTGGATTCTGGGAAAGAGCAGATGGTAGGAGCGTTCACAGCTGGGAGAATCCCGTTTTTGCTCTGTTCCTCAGTTTCCTTTCTCTGTGAAACAGGAATCATGAAATGTATGAACATTTGGAGGGGCTGAGCTAAAGCTGCTCTGCAAATAAGGGCTGCTGGCACCCCATATTCCTCCCACCACATAGGACACTATTCCAGGAGGAGGTCTGTAGTGCCATTTGTTCATGATGTTGTCGAAGAAAAGAGTCAAACTCTGTAAAATATTGGAAGAGATTTATTCTGACCCAAATATGCGAGACCATGGCCAGTGACACAGCCCCCAGGAGACCCTGAGAACATGTGCCCAAGGTGGTCAGGGCACAGCTTGGTTTTGTACGTTTTAGGGAGACATGAGACATGCATCAAATACATTTAAGGTATATATTGGTTCTGTCCAGAAAGGGGCGACAACTTAAAGCCAATGGGGCAGAGGGTTTCAGATCCTAAGTAGATTTAAAAGTTTTCTGATTGGTAATTGTTTAAAAGATTTATTATCAATAGAAAGGAATGTCTGGATTATGGTAAGGGGTTGTGGAGACCAAAGTTTTATCATGCAGATGGAGCTTCCAGGCAGCATGCTTCAGAAAGAATAGATTGTAAATGTTTCTTTTTTTTCTGAGACAGAGTCTCACTGTGTTGCCCAAGTTGGAGTGCAGTGGCACGATCTCAAGTCACCCCAACCTCCGCCTCCTGGGTTCAAGCAATTATCCTGCGTCAGCCGCCCAAGTAGCTGGGATTACAGGTGCACGCCACCATGCCCAGCTAATTTTTGTATTTTTAGTAGAGATGAGGTTTCACTATGTTGGCCAGGCCGGTCTTGAATTCCTGACCTCATGTGATCCACCTGCCTCAGCCTCCCAAAGTGCTGGGATTACAGACGTGAGCCACTGCGCCTAGCCAGATTATAAATGTTTCTTATCAGACTTAAGATCTGTGTTGATGTTAATGTTGGTGCTGGCCAACTTTTCCAGAATTCTGAAAGGGAGGAGGGCATAATGAGTCATGTCTGACACCCCCTTCCCAT
Organism: Rhinopithecus bieti; assembly: GCF_001698545.2. Taxonomy (NCBI): domain Eukaryota; kingdom Metazoa; phylum Chordata; class Mammalia; order Primates; family Cercopithecidae; genus Rhinopithecus; species Rhinopithecus bieti. The sequence continues at coordinate 4,934,262 of NW_016807677.1, forward strand.
CATGGCCTGAATCCCAGTGGTTCAGGTTAACTTTGGAATGTCCTCACTGAAAGGATGGAGTCCATTCAGATGGCTGGAGGGCCCTTAGAATTTTATTTTTGGCTTGCAATGTCATTGCTTCGGGACGCAGACCTGACTCTGGGGCTTTGAATGAGTTCTGGGCTGCAGTTGAAATTAAGGCCACTTGGCACTAGACAGAGGAAGTGTACACGGGGACCAGTTTGGTGGCCAGGCTTCACTCTTAAAGGGCTGCTTGTTAGAGGCTGATGTAAAGAACCTGGGCAATGTCACCTGAGAATGGAACAAAGGTGAGTTGCATGTGAGACGAAATGGGAAGTCCCTTTGGCAACCCCTGCCACACAAGTTTCTCTGTAAGGAGGCATGTGACAGCTTCAGTCCTTGGCCTTTGGATCCTATAATAGTGGAACAACTAGGGGAGTACCAGAGCCCATTACTGGATTCTGAAAAAGGGAGCTGGAAATCGGATCCCACACCAAAATTCAAGACTGGAGTCCATCTGTTGATAGGAAGCAGGTCTTATCTTTATTTTGTGATACATTATTTACTTTTCAAAGCATTGTTCAATACATTTTTTCATTTTGATCCTCATAACTCTGTGAGAGGGGTAGAGTAAGTATAAACATTCCCAATTTCAAATAAGGTAAGTTGAAGTCTGAGAAGTTAAGCTCATGGAGGTCCCCTGGCTAGATAATGGCAGAGCCAGGACCACGATCATCAGGACTCCTGACTCTGACACTGGTGCTTTCTCCAAGACGTAGCTGGGAAGGAGAAAGACCCCACAGTGAGGAGTTCACCACAGGCCTTTTCCTGCTTTCCTCCTCTGTTAACTGGAGGAGGAAGTGGAGAAAGCCAGAATCGACATGGATGGGAAACTAAGGGGCCACTGGGACCGTGATGCCTAACTGAGCACATCAAAGCAGAGGAGGCCAGCAGTAGAAAGTAGGAAGTGAGGAAGGAAACAGGTGGAGGTTTGTATGGACACTTCCTGTTCATAAACTTCTTATGTTCCTCATTTCATTAACAGCAGCAGTGGAATTTCATGGACAATTGGTGCTGAGCACTAACTGGGAGGTAATGAGAGAAGGAGGATGCAGGTAAAGGCTGTTTGAATTTAAATTCCTTTTCTTCGGGGGGATGGGGGGGCAGATTTTCTAAAGGCAATTTTAGTGCTGGAAAAGTTTCTAGCAAACAGCTTTTGGAGTTTTGCGTCTTCTGCTGACAGCGTTAGGACTGACGACTATCACACAGCCCACTGTGTTCTACCTGTCGACCTTTAGATGATGGCACCAGATAAGAGAGAGAAGGATGCCCAGAGACTGGGGGTCTGACCTTGGATAGATTTTGCCTCTCAGACGTGGGAAAACACACTAGATAGTTGTCCACTCATCAGTAGTGAGCTAGAATGAGTCTCCCAGCAATAGTTATTGCAGAATCACCATATGATATAAAACTCTGTATGGACCTGGGCATAGATGGGGCATTAAACCAGAAGGAGAAAATAGGGTAACTATTCTAGGAGTGTGTTGTCTATATGACAAATCACAAACACACACACACGAAGACATAAAGCATTCAAAGGGAGAAGGATATAAGGTAAGGTAAGACTAAAGGTAGAGATAAGTGGGGAGTCGGGGTGGTCAGATGAAAAGGCTGTGGGGAAGAAGGCTGTTTTGAGCAAGGATCTAGGACAGAGTTGAAATACAGATTGCCGAAGCAACAGAAGAATACGTCAGATAGAAGTAGAAGCTTGATGGAAATAAACCCTTTCCCGAAGAGGATGGCAAGCGGGTTGGCTTGGCTGGATTGAAGAGACTGTGATAGAAAACAATGGAAGAGGCAAGTAGAGTCAAATACAAAAAGAAGGCCATTTTGTGGGAGGGTTGAATTCTAATCTTAGGATTCAGGTTATGAGGCCATGATACATATTTGTCTACTAGAGAGTATGAGCTGGAAGTTGATTAGTTACCCAAGTGCCAGGGTGACCAGGACTCTCCTGTTCTGGATGGGTGAGTGAGGATGTAGATGGGAAGCTAAGGGGCCATCAGGACTGTGATGGTTAATTTTATGTGTCAACATAGCTAGACCATGGTACACAGATATTTAGTCAAACTTTATTCTATACGTTTCCAGGAAGGTAATGTTTAGATGAGATTAACACTTAAATCAGTAGATTTTGAGTAGAGTCAGTTACTGGTTATAATATGAGTGGGCCTCATCCAATCAGTTGAAGGCCTTAATAGAAAAAGACTCACCTTCCTGGAGGAAGAGGAAATTCTGCCACTTTTGGACTCAAACTGCGACTCTTCCCCAGGTCTCCAGCCTGCAGGCCTATTCCGCAGATTCTGAACTTCCTAAACCTCCAGAATCATGAGTGTTATGGGCTGAAATATGTCCCCTCTGTCTGCTGCCCACTCCCCAAAATTCATATGTTGACATCCTAACCCCCAGTACTCAGAATATGACTGTGTTTGAACATAGGGCCTTGAAAAAGTATTTAAGGTTAAAAGAGGTCACTAGGATGGACCCTAAGCCAACAACACTGGTGCCCTTGTTAGAGGAGAAAATCTGGACACAGACATGAGCATGCACAGAGGAAACATCATGTGAAAACACAGCAAGAAGACATCAGCCTGCAAGTAAAAAAGAGGGCTCAGAAGAAAGCCACCCTATTTGCACCTCGATCTTAGGCTTCTAGCTTCCAGACTGGTGAGAAAATAAATCTCTCTTAAAGCTACTTAGTGGGTAGTATTTCCTAGCTGACTAGTTCAGGGACAGTGGATTATAACTTCCTTGAAGCAAAGGACCGTGGACCATGCCTGTCCTCCCACTCCGTGCGTTGCCCCTTGTGTGTGGACTAAATAATGTGCTGGACTGGGCTTAGAAGCCTTGGCACCTACTAGTAAAATACAAAATATTAGCCAGGTGTGGTGGCATGCACCTGTAGTCCCAGCTACTTGGGAGGCTCAGGCAGGGGAATTGCTTCAACCTAGGAGGTAGAGGTTGCAGTGAGCCAAGATTGCGCCACTGTACTACAATCTGGTGACAGAGCAAGACTCTGCCTCAAAAAAAGAAAAAAGAAGCCTTGGCACCTGGGTTCTCTCCAGTGGGGATGCACTGCTGAGGAGGCACAGGAAGAGGGTGGAGGCAGCGGACTTAGCTGGGAAGTGGTAACGAGAGCCTCAGAAGGTGACGGCTATGGCAGGAATTTTATGCTCTGGTTGGTTGGTAGCAGGTTGACCATGGGAATCACATCGAGTGAATAATAATCTGTGCTGACTTATTTTGTATTCTCTGGTGTGCCAAACATAATGCCTAGGACTTAATCAATACTCTATAAAGGTTTTGTTGAATGGGCGACTGAATAAATGGCCAAGGCAGGGCTGGAAGATGGAACCATCTTATACTTTTTAAAAAACTGCTTAAGCATACATAAATGCATGTGTGTGCCTAGAAATTTTCCGGAAGAAATTACTAACAGTGGTTACTCTGGGTGAGTGGACTGGGATAAGAAGGAAAGTTAACTTTTTTACTGTACACTTATACTGTTTATACATTTTCATGAACATATGATTCTTGGATCACACAGCAGACTATTAGGTGGAAAGGCAATGAAGGCAGAAAGCCTTTTATTTTATTTTTTTTGAGACAGTGTCTTGCTCTGTTGCCCGCGCTGGAGTGCAGTGGTGCAATCATGGCTTACTGCAGCCTTGAAGTCCTGGGCTCAAGCGATCCTCCCACCTCAACCTCCCAAGTAGTTGAGAGTGCAGGCATGAGCCACTACACCCAGCTATCTATCTATTATTTTAATTAATTATTTATTTATTTATTGGTAGAGATGGGGTCTCACTATGTTGCCCCGGCTGGTCTTGAACTCCTGGGCTCAAACAATCCTCCTGCCGTGGCCTCCCAAATCCCACCTCAACCTCCCAAGTAGCTGAGAGTACAGGCATGAGCCACTATGCCCAGCTATCTATCTATCTATTTATTTATTTATTTATTGGTAGAGATGGGGTCTCACTATGTTGCCCCGGCTGGTCTCAAACTCCTGGGCTCAAGCAATCCTCCTGCCATGGCCTCCCAAAGCATTGGGACTATAGGCAAGAGCCACCACACCCGACCCAGAAAGCTTTTTAACCCACTGTCATTCCCATTCTTCTCTCTCTTAAATGCCAGCACAATTACTGAGATCAGAACACTTCAGTCTTCACACGCCGCCCCACAGTGCCCAGAGGGAGCACAGAGTAATGGTGTAGAGCCCCAGCATGAAAAGGTAGCTTCGGAAGAGCAGTCGATCAAAGCGGGACAGGAGGACCAGCCACTCTGCCTCCTGTTGGTCTGTCTGGTCCTGAGTTTGGAGATAGTTGTTGATACACTGAAGCTGCGACCAGATTTCCTTCAGGGTTCCTGGCTGGGCCGGGTGCTCTCCATAGAACAAGGACTCTGTATGATGGAGGAAAACACCCTGGGTGAGCCAGGGACTACCAAGATCCACCTGGACTTTCTCTTGACACTGATGGCCTCATCCTTCAAGGACAGTTGTGGGTGAAACTGAGCAGTGGGTTGTGTTTGGGTTGGGTACTCTCCCCACCCGATTAGGGGAGGCAAGATTGTACTGCAGGAAGCCTGGAGAACACGTCAGAGCTGTATTATGTAAGCAGGGTGTACGTGTGCTGGATCCGTTCAGGAGATTTTCTGAGCTAGAGGTCAGCCCAAATGGACTCAGTAGGAGCTTTAGGGGCTGGGATGATTCTTACACTTGTTCACATTAAGCAACTAGAATCTAAATGTACACAAGCTCCGTGTATACATGTGTGCATGTGCATGCCAGCACTTTCCTATTCTGAAATCAATGACTCAGTCACTTTGGGTAATTGGTTAAAACTGGGGATAAAAACTGACAAACCGGCCAGGCACGGTGGACTCATGCCTGTAATCCCAGCACTCTGGGTGGCCAAGGTGGGCAGATCACCTGAGGTCAGGAGTTCGAGACCAGCCTGGCCAACATGGCGAAACCCTGTCTCTACTAAAAATACAAAAATTAACCAGGCATGGTGGCACACGCCTGTAGTTCCAGCTACTCAGGAGGCTGAGGCAGGAGAATAGCTCGAGCCTGGGAGGCAGAGGCTGCCATGAGCCAAGATTGTGCCACTGCAGTCAAGTCTGGGCGACAGAGTGAGACTCTGTTAAAACAAACAAAGAGTAACTGAGGGCCTGAACTTCAAGCCAAAATTAGACTTTCAGCTGAGCGCTGTGGCTCACACCTGCAATCTCAGCACTTTGGGAGGCAAAGGAGGGAAGATCGCCTGAACCTAGGAGTTCGAGACCAGCCTGGGCAACATGGCAAAACCCTGTCTCAAAAAACCAAACCAAAACAAACTAAAAAACAACAAAATGAGACTTTCTAGAAAGCCAAAAGGAGGCAGCCTTCAGTCTCCAGAGAGATAATATAAAATGCCACAGCCAGGTTAAGAAGCAGTTGTTTTAGGTTTTTCATGTAAGCCAACGCAATACCTAGTACATCACCAACAGGAATGAATTTTTAAGGTGATCAATCCAGACACAGGAGAAGCACAAGGCTTCTCACACACCTGTTACCACAGCACGCTGGGCCCTGGGTTCCACTCTAGGCCTGTCAGCGCTGGTGTCCCCTCGAAGGCACACGAAGGGCTGCTCCTGTCCACCACGCCGCTCATCGTGGAGGAATTTGACCAACACGATGGACTTAGCTAAGCTAAGAACCAAGAAGGCCATGCAGATGCTGAAGAAGTGCCCTGAGGGAAGCCAGAAGAGGTACAGTTAGCCTCCAGTCTGAAATGCAGCATCAGATTTTTTTTTTCTTTAGGGACAGGGTCTTGCTCTATTGCCCAAGCTGGAGTGCAGTGGCGCAATCATGGCTCACTGTAGCCTTAACCTATTGGGCTGAAGTGATTCTCTCCTCAGCCTCCTGAAAAGCTGGGACTACAGGCATACACCACCACACCAGGCAAATTTTTTTTTTTTTTTTTTTTTGTAGAGACAAGGCCTCACGGCCAGATGTGGTGGCTCATGCCTGTAATCCCAACACTTTGGGAGGCTGAAACTTTGTGATCCACTTTGGGCGGATCACAAGGTCAGGAGATCAAGACCATCCTGGTCATCACAGTGAAACCCCGTCTCTACTAAAATACAATTAAATGGGCATGGTGGCGGGCGCCTGTAGTCCCAGCTACTCTGGAGGCTGAGGCAGGGGAATCGCTTGAACCCAGGAGGCGGAGGTTGCAGGGAGCGGAGATCATGCCACTGCACTCCAGCCTGGAGACACAGCAAGACTCCATCTCAAAAAAAAAAAAAAAAAAAAAAAAAAAAAAAACAGAGAGAGAGACAAGGCCTCACTATGTTGTCTTGAACTCTTGGGCTCAAGCAGTGCTCCCACCTCAGGCTCCCAAAGTGTTGTGATTAACTGGGTGTGAGCCAATGCATCCGGCTTGCTCTTTTTTTTTTTTTTCCTTCCTTCCTTCCTTCTTTCCTTCTTTACTTCCTTCCTTTCCTTCTTTTCTCTCTTTCTCTCTTTTTCTCTCTTTTTCTCCCCTCCCCTCCCCTCCGCTCTCCTCCCCTTCCCTTCCCTTCTTGCTCTGTTACCCAGGCTGGAGTGCAGTGGTGGGATCATAGCTTACTGCAGACTCAAACTTTTAGACTCTAGCAATCCTCCTGCCTCAGGTTCCTGAATAGCCGAAATCAATGACTCAGTCACTTTGAGTTATTGGTTGAAACTGAGGATAAAAACAAACAGGCCAGGCATGGTGGGCTCATGCCTGTAATCCCAGGACTCTGGAAGGCCAAGGTGGGCGGATCACCTGAGATCAGGAGTTCGAGACCAGCCTGGTCAACATGTTGAAACCATCTCTACTAAAAATACAAAAACTTAGCCGGGTGTAGTGGTGTGCACCTATAATCCCAGCTACTCGGGAGACTGAGGCAGGAGAATCACTTGAGCCCAGGAGGCGGAGGTTGTAGTGAGTATGCACTGAATGTCCTGTTGATTTTTAAAATTTTTGGTAGAGATAAGGTCTCACTATGTTGCCTAGGCTGGTCTTGAATTCCTGAACTGAAGTGATCCTCCCGCCTTGGCCTCCTAAAGTGCTGATATTACGGGCATGAGCCACCATGCCTGGCCAGCATCAGATCTTTCACAGGGGTCAGGTAAGATGAGTGTCCAGTGACCCTGAGGCTGCTTACCAATCAGAGGGGTGCTCCCTACACTCCGTGGCACCTGGTTGGACATGTTGACCCTGAAGACGGTGTAGCCCACCAGCACACTGGTCTTGAACACAATCCTGGCTTGGCAGTTGGGTGGCACATAGAAGCTCCCCAGGTCCACCAGCATGAGAAAGATGTTAGGAATCAGCAGACTCACGACATAGACCAGGGGGTGTCTGCGCATCACCACCTGGCCAGGAACAAGCGATCTAATGAAAAGAGGGTCTAGGCCAACAGACTCAGATTTGGCCAAATTCATAGCCAGGAATGCTCCCCAAAGTCCCAACATTTTTGCATAATGTGCAAAATGTGAAAAGTCTGTGTAACTTATCTTAGAAATATGTTTCAGGTTACTTTTTGGTTTAGAAAAGAGAAAAAAATCCTTTAAGTTTTACATAGAGCTAATATTAATAGTATTAATAGTTATAATAAGAAGCAGTAGCTAGCATTTACTTACCACTTGCTGTGTGCCAGGCACCAGACTCAGTGGCTCATAAACTTAACTTATTCAATCTTCACAACTTTAAAGGCTGGGTATCATTAACTTCATTTTACAAACAAGGAAACTGAGTTTCAAAGGGGTTGAATTCCTTGTTTAAACTCACACAACTGGTAAGTGAGAAACTGTTTTGAAACTAAAATCTTCCTTCTGAAACCATTTATTATGCAATATATTGTATTACGTGTGTGTGTGTGTGTGTGACGAAATTTCACTCTTGTTGCCTAGGCTGGAGTGCAGTGGCGCGATCTCAGCTCAACCTCCACCTCCCAGGCTCAAGCAATTATCCTGCCTCAGCCTCTCGAGTAGCTGAGACTACAGGTGTGCACCACCACGCCTGGCTTATTTTTTGTATTTTTAGTAGAGACGGGGTTTCACCATGTTGGCCAGGCTGGTCTCGAACTCCTGACCTCAGGTGATCCCCCTGCCTCGGCCTCCCAAAGTGCTGGGATTACAGGTGTGAGCCACCGTGCCTGGCCTATTGTATTACTTTTTGGTCTAATATATCTTCTTCCTTGGATTCTGAGCTCCTTACCGCCTGTGTGTCTATCATTCTGGGCAGGAAAACTTGCACAATTAAATTTGGAAGTTTGAAGAGGGCTCAATAACGAGACTATTTGCAAGGTGTGAGCAGGCTATAGGGAAACCACAAGATGCAGGGCAGACCCCAGGGCTTTTGGGGGACTGGGTGAGCTGTTACCACCCTTAGGCCTGAAGGAGCCAAGGGCTGGCGTGGTGACCAGACCTGAAGAGAAAGCTGTGCAGAGGCTGCCAGACAGGACCTGTGGTTTTCTCTTAGTCTGTCTGGTGTTGACTCCACTGGTGTTGGCGGAAATGGAGAGCTAAGTACCCCCACTCAGCCCTCCTCCCTCCTCCCATCTCCTGCCACTGCTTCCCCTGCCCACTCCCTCTCCCCACTGGCCAAACATGACCAGCGGTCCCATCTTTGCAAGCCACAGCTCTGTCTCCAGGAGCACAGATGCAGGGGTGGAGGAGTGGGTCTCAGTGGAGGCCACCTGAAGCTGTCCTGCTGTCCTGCACTGTCCTGGCCACACAGAGTTACTCTTGTAGCTTGGAATTTGAGTCTCATAAAATTACTAATGTTGTTGCCAATTTTTATACCTCACTTCTTTGAAATGATGATGGGCAGTGTCTTTAATAAGCACATACTCTATGCTCATCCTTCTTAAAGAGAAACGGGTGAATGGCAGGGCTGCATCCCCACTACGGCCTGGACTCTCATCTCATCCCATCTCTGGGGTAATGATAATCCCCCAAGGGGCCAAAAGTAAGACCTATCTTATAGTGGGCATTCAATAAATGTTTATTAAACAAATGAGTATTCTGGGCCCTTTGCTGTTGGATTTGGACAAAAATAACATTTGAAATCTTCCATTTCTCTGATTCACCAAACAATGAACTGCTCAATATGTATCAGATAGTGTGCTGGACACTTTCACACATATGGTGTGATTTATTTAATCCTCACTGCAAACTTGGTAGGTAATAGCCTCCATTTTATAGATTTTCGAAAGGAAAACTGAGCCCCCTAAAGTGGGTAAGTTGAGTAAGGGACAGAGCGGGGATGTGCCCCCATATCTTCTGATTCTAAGCCCAGTGCTTTTTCCCAGGACAGGATAGCTACAACTCTTGACCTGACTCAACCTCTCTGAGTCGAGTGCAGGGTTCTTATCCTTCATCCCCATCTCCCACCAGAGAAGAGTGTCACAAAGAAATGAGCCAGGGCAGAGATGAAGTGCAGAGGCCAGGGATGGAGCAGGAGGTGCTGGGGGAAGAGCTTGACTGGGGGAGATGAAACATCGCCTTACTGATAAGAGTAGGGGCTCTCCAGCCATTGGGTCTGGGCGTGTATCCTGACTCTGTGGAGCTTGGCAAGCCAGAGTTGTTTGGCATATTGTCGTCTGGCTGTTGTCATTCGCATTAAGCCATAATTGGCTGCAAAAGCCTAAACCAGAGCGTCACTCACTGCTTTGCAATAATTTGGTTAAAACACATTTCTACCAAAGTGCAGTCAACAAGGAAAGCAACAACAAAATTAACTGTCATCAGCCTGCACCCCTCTAGCTCCTGTCATCATGCAGTGACTGAGATGGCTGTGGTTAGGTGGGGGCAGGAAAAAGGGAGTCAAGTGGCCAGAGTCCATGGGGGTTTTATGTTGTGACCCAGTCTGGGCTGTTGGTGATCTAGCCTTGTGGTGTCAGGGTGAGGGGGTGACCACGCCTGCTGACTCTAGAGGGTAGAAATGGGAACACTCCCTAGCGACTTGGCAGATACTACACAAAGGGGAAGAAAAATATAAGCAAAGTACAAGAAGGCATGTTGGTTGAGCAGAAAAAAGCCCAGACTCAAAATCAAGGGGACAGGCCAGGTGTGGTGGCTCAGACCTGTAATCCTAGCACTTTGGGAGGCTGAGGCGGGTGGATCACTTGAGGTCAGGAGTTTGAGACCAGCCTGACCAACACAGTCAAACCCCATCTCTGCTAAAAATACAATAATCAGCCAGGTGTGGTGGCGTGTGCCTGTAGTCCCAGCTACTCAGTCCCGGCTGAGGCAGGAGAATCGCTTGAACCCAAGAGGCGGAGCTTGCAGTGAGCCGAGATCGCACCATTGTCCTCCAGCCTGGGCAACAGAGTGAGACTCTGTCTCAAAAAAAAAAATCAAGGGGACAGAATTCCTGAGCCCCTTGATTCCAGGTGTCTACATGGGCTAGTTTAAGTCCCCCTGGATGATGTAGTCAACCCCTCCATGCCTTGATTTCCTCCTTTTTCAAAAGCAGTTTACTTTTGCCTTGCCAAATATCTTGGGTACAACTGAGATGAGCAGCTGTGCTCGCTACAGAAAGTCCCTATGTAAAGAAAGCAAGCTGAGATGACACCTCTCCACCCAGACGCTGACACAACAGTAAGTCTATGTCTGGGACAGAGCCAGAGATGGATGGTGTGGCCCCTCAAGGTCCCTGATTTCCAAGAAAGTGCAGGTTTATCAGACTATGTGTTCCCCGAGAAATCATCTGAGGGAGAGCTGTGGAAAGAGCTAAGAGGTTAGGAGGTAGGCGGGCTTTGCAGATATGGAGCCCGTGTAGTCACACAGAGCCTGCTCTTGAAAGGGTCCTGCACTTGGTTTAGTGCTCCACTGGTGCTATTTTGAAATTCTTAATAACGTTTGAATAAGGGGTCCTGCATTTTCATTTTTCACTAAGCCCTGCACATTATTAGCTGACCCTGTCAGAAAGATAGTCCTCACTGGATGTCAACAGTAAATGAAGGCAGAGGGAAAAGACATAGGGACAAGGGTGGACAATTAGCTTCTGCTGTAACATGAAACAAAGACATCTCTCATCCTTGTTTGGCTTATAGAATGGTAAAACTAGATAGGCCTTCCAAAACCACCTCATCCATTCTCCTACCTTTAGGAAGGATGTTCACATTTCTAAGACACACGAAATAGTACATATAGTTTCGGGTTTTGGTTTTCTTCCAGAAGAAAGAACCCACATTTTTCTTGTGGTTGATTTAGGTGGCAATGTTGCCTATGGACTAATTTTTTTTTTTTTTTTTTTAGACACAGTTTCGCTCTTGTTGCCCAGGCTGGAGTACAATGATGCAATCTCAGCTCACTGCAACCTCCGCCTCCCAGGTTCAAGCGATTCTCCTGCCTCAGCCTCCTGCGTAGCTGGGATTACAGGTGCCCGCCACCATGCCCAGCTAATTTTTATATTTTTAGTAGAGACAGGGTTTCGCTATGTTGGCCAGGCTGGTCTCAAACTCCTGACTTCAGGTGATCCACCTGCCTCAGCCTCCCAAAGTGCTGGGATTACAGGCGTGAGCCATAGCGCCAGGACTAGACTAATTTTCCCTGCAAACCCAGTGTAGCCTAAAGAAACTCTAGTTCTCAGAAATGTTTTGTTTTTATTATCTCATTGGATAATCAGAGCCCTTTATTCCTTTGTTCAATAAACATTAATTGAGCATGAACAGGTTGTCTGGTACTATCCTAAATACTGAAGTTAGTACCATTAATAAGACACCCTTATCCCATCTTGTAGGATCAGGAAGCAGATTCTGGTGATTGTTTCATGAGTCTGTTGCGGGAGAGAAAATTTGCCTCAGAATGGACCATAGTCAGGGTCCATACCTGCTTTAGATCATTTAAACAATGAGATTTGGGACTTTTTGAGTTTAGATGATATTTTGGACTTAGAGTTGACACTGGAATGATGCTGTGTTAAACTTTGGGGGATGTTGGGATGGGGCTGAATGTATTTGTACGTGGAGCAGAAGTGAATTTTGGGTTGCAGACTCTACTAGGTTGAAAAAGGCCCCCAAGAATTCATGTCTTTCCTGGAACCTCAGAATGTAGCGTTATTTGGAAATGAGATCATTGGAGATGTACTAGAGCAGGATGAGGTCATACTAGAGTGGGCCCTCAATCCAATGTGACTGGAGTTCTGATAAAAAGAGAAGAGACACACATGGAGAAGGCCATGTGAAGATGGAGGCAGAAATGGGAGCAATGCATCTGCCAGCCAAGGAACACCAAGGGTTCCTGGCAACCACCAAGGGCCAGAGGAGAGACAAGGTGCAGATTCTCCCTCAGAATGCCCACAAGGAACCAACCCTGCCCAAGTGTTGATTTCAGATTTATAGCCTGCAGAACTGCAAGAAGATGAATTTCTGTTGTTTTGAGTCACCGAATTTGGGCTACTTTGTTATGGCAGCCTTGTGACACTAATACACGTGACTTGCCAAGTAATGCACAGTGGGCGAATGGCAAAGAATGGACCGGAATATGCTGCTCTGCCTTTAGTTGTGTGTCAGCGTGATATAGGATTAGGCACATCGTTTCTGGAGTCAAGTTGCCTGGGTTCAAGTCCAGGCTCCACCAGTCACTTTGCAGCCTCCTGTAAGTTACTTAACTTCTCTGCACCTCAATTCATTTATTTGTAAAAATGCAGATACTTGGAGCACCCATCTCCTAGGGATGTGAGGATTATAGATACAAACTCTTAAAATGGTGCTTGGCGTAGAGTAAGTGCTCAGCTTTGTGGATATTGCTATTGTGTCTCCCTGGGCAGATTTTGGGCATCTGTGATAGATGTCAGGAACCTTCATTTATTCATCATTATGTCCTAAGTGTTCACTATGGAGCCTGGCACATGGTAAGAACCCGAAAGATGTTCATGGAATTGTATTGGAGTCTGGTAGTAGTGCTACTTTTACTTCCAATATAATGGAAATGTGGAATTAGCCCGAATGGGAGCTATCCTCTTGAGATCAGTCTTTCTGCGGGCGACCTCTCTGCAGATCATGCAAGAAGCAGTGACTCCTGCTTCTGCCGAGTAGAAGGCATGTCACCTGCTCAGTGAGACACTGCTGTCTGCAAAACTGCCCCTACCCACAGCCCACCATTTCTAATGGACTAAAGGAGCTGGTGCCTTTAAATTCCACAGAAAGGGAAGAAAAAGCACTTTAGTTTCAGTCCATGTTCCCCATTAGACACCCTTCAGGTGTTAGCAATATTATGCCACAATTTCATTATCCATTAAAGCCAGGTAATAATAAGTACACAAAGGTATTTGGAGCCTATTGATGTTAATGAAAGAGATCAATCTAATTCAGAATGTGTGTGTGGAGAGCTCCTTGGAGATGGAATAGGCCCCAAGGTTAGCCTCTAATTGCCTCCTTGATGGTAGACCCCACCAGTACTCAATTTTGCATGACCGTCTTTATGACATAGTTGGAATTTTGACGCCCAGACTCCGCTTCATACAGAAGCCCATTTTCCTCCTCTCCAAAGCCCCTCCCAGCATTCCCAACTCAGAAAGAACAGGAAAGTTGCTGCCATTTAAGCACCGGAGTCAGAGTTTCTTGGATCTAGACTATGGGTTGCACTGGATGAGCAGAAAGTCAGTCTGTGAGTCCCAAATCACTTGAGTGACCCAGAAAGGATATCTGGGGCTCTAAATTCTCTCTCTCTCTCTCTCTCTCTCTCTCTCTCTTTCTCTCTCTCTCTCATGATCTGCTGGCGCTTAGAGGGATCTTGATCTTCTATCAAGTTTATGAGCTGCATTCAATAAGTATCTCAACAAAGTTACTCCACCTAATCTAGAAAAAAATTATAACAGAAAAAGAGGATAAAGGCATTTCTTTCCCAAATGCCCCTTTGCATTTTCTAGGACACCCTGTGGGCACCCCAATTCCTACCCAAATAAACACTTTACTTGGTGTGAGGATATCTGTGGTTGGGCTCGGTTTAGTTTCCACAGCTGTCCACCCTTTTCCATCCAACACAAGTTCCTAAATTGTATTCCTACCTCCTCCCACTTCTACCCTCATTCTTTAAAGAAAAAAAAAAAACCACTGCCATGCAAAATCAAATGCTCACCCTGCTGTTTCTGGGAACCAGCACCTCCAATAATATATTGGAGGAAACCTCCCCTCCCATGGCTGCTGGACCGGGTCCCAGGCTGTGCACAGACATCTTTGTAGGGAGAAGTGCCTGTGCTCTGGGCCCCCTGTGGAACGTAGCCCGACTCCAAAGCATCGGTGGTGTCCTCTGATAAACAATTTGTGTCCCAGAGTCAGCAGCTATGATTGCACATTAGCTGAAACTCATAGGGCATCCGGAGCACTTGATTTAGGATAAATGGCAGCAGTGTACCTCAGGCCAAGGGTAACGATGAATTTAGAATAGATTATTGCTTCTCTTGCCTTCCCTACCTGTCCCCAACCTCCTGCTGAGCAGCCTGGACTGAGACACAGCCGGCAAGTAGATTAAGAGATGGTCCTTTGCTGTCAGGACCCTGGCAGGCCCAGTGTTGGCATAATAGAATCAGGCTCTGAATTTCACATCACTGGTCAATGGCTGTTGAAGGAAACCCAGGTGCCTTGGTTGCTAAATTCAGAGTGGGATGTCCAGTATGGAGTAAGAGAATGAGCCTAGGCGCTGTGCACAGAGCAGAAATGCATGGAGGGTGAGTGAGGTTGGCAGGCAGAAAACTGATCGTCACTGAATCCACTTTTAGTCTTTCTGAAGCTGCAGAATTGCTCCTGAGTCTGGCTTCCTGCCCTGCCAAATATGATCTGTGACTCTACTCAGGATTCTCTCCCTACTCTGCTCCTGAGGACCAGGGTGGAAGCCAGCCCTGCTAGATAACCCACGTCCACCCCCAGGGCAGAAGGACCCGTGGAAAAGCTCCAAGAGCATGAAATCAAATTGCACCTGCCTCCAGCACACTTCCACTTCAACATGTACCCAGCAGGGAAGGATGGCAGTGAGGAGAGCAGAGGAACTGAACCGTGGCTCTGAGATCCAGGGAAGCCTCCCCTCCATTAAACAATCTTCTCACTGTCTCTGTTCATCATAATTAAAATGGAGATAGTATATAGAAAACCTTCAGTTGCTGTTGACGAATTAACATTTAGGGTGAAGGAAGGTGACATGTAACTACAAATAATAGCTGCTCTATGGAGAGAGAGAGTGTGTGTGTGTATGCACATGTGTGCCTGTGCATGCAAGCTCACGCCCTTGTTTACCTGCCCCATCTCTTGCCTGTGTTTGTTTCCTCCGTGCAGTGTAGGTAATGGTGTGTGCAGTGTTCTCAGGAGCGCTTGGTAGGTGACTGTGTTCCACCTTGCATGTGCTACTCCTTCACATTTCCCTTTAATGCTCTCCATTATTCGGGCTGCATTAATAATGTTTGTAGGCTGATATCTTTAAAATTAATGAGGTGTTTACTCTTAGCCAAGAAACTCATTGAAATTTAAAAAAGAAAAAAAAAAAAAACAAACTTGCTTGCTTTCCTTCCCTTTTCCTCACAAGAAAAGTGGACAAACAGCCCACATTGCAAGCTTTGCTTAAAACTGAGCAGAATTCTAGGCAAGAACCCAAAGCCCACTATCAGGAGGGTATGAGTTGTGATTAGCTACTAGCCAGCATTATACATCAGTCAGGTTCAAACCACAGCTGTGTCTAAGAGGCCCAGATTTAACAAGAGCTTTGCTGGAAAGCTGTGTACACCTTTAACCAATTGAGGGATACCTCTAACCTCAGTAATAGTTCCTTCCTTCCTTCCTTTCTTCCTTCCTTCTTTCCTTCCTTCCTTCCTTCCTTCCTTCCTTCTTTCCTTCTTTCCTTCCTTCTTCCTTCCCTCCCTCCTCTCTCTCTCTTTCTTGCTTGCTAGCTTTCTCTCTCCTTCCTTCCTTCTTTCCTTCCTTCCTTCCTTCCTTCCTTCCTTCCTTCCTTCTTCTCTCCCTCCCTGCCTCCTTTCTTTCTTTTCTTTCTTCCTTCCTTCCCTCTCTCCCTCCCTCCCTCCCTTCCCTCCCTC